>NW_008617163.1:0-33637 GCF_000691845.1 Merops nubicus | reverse complement strand
GAAAGAGTCTTGATGCATTACTGTTCAGGGAAAGACAAGGTATCTGTTTCCTATACTGTTGAGCACTTGTGCTGGAAAGAAGCTAAAAAAAAGACAAAATTTATGCCCAATTTTGATCTCTTTGATTCTGAAGAACTAACTGTACAGGAGTTCTGGCCTGGGAGACAGCTCCCTGGAGTACTCTGAGATGGGAACAAGAGACCAGTCATGCTCTGTCCTGGCTGAGCCTCAGTGTCACTAGATAAGGATTTTCTGTTGATGAACAAAGAAACAGTTTTATTGACCTCTATAAAGAAGAAAATCCAAAGAATTCACTACCTTGTGAATTAATGGCTGTGCATAGGGGATGACTCTACCCAGGATGATGTGATCAGCAGATTGCTTGACGAAGCCCTGCCCACTGTCCCTTATTGTAACTGGATCAGAATGTTAAATATAACCAGATAGTATTTTTCGTAGGGATAAATGAAAAGCAGAGACTAAATTGAGCTCTGTTTATGTTATATGGCTTAGCCACACCTAAGGAAATGCAACTTACTTTCACCCTTTTTGTTTTAGAGGAGGCTCTGTCCACTATAGTGAAAGGAGCATACCAGTGTGTTATAAGCAGTGTTCTAGCACTGATGTATCTTGTGTGGGAGAGATGCTCATGTATCTGAAGGGGGGCTGGGGTGGATTTTAGGCTGTGCTCAGCGCTCTTCAGAATACTGAAATCTCAAAAAGACGTTTACTTCCAGGAAGGTCATGGGGTTTGGATTTGGGAGGAGAGTACTCTGGTGATGATACTTTTATTTCTGTAAACTAATAATATATATATTTTATATATTCTCAAAGTTTAAGCAGCTTGCAAAAGTACATTGGAAGATGGAGGCAGAACTGGAAAATACAGCTCTAGGGAACATGATAGAAGTGCCTTAGTCTAAAAGTAATTTTTACAAAGAAAACAAAATGTCGCTATTATTCGTGCTTTTGTGGTCCCCATAATTTTGCCTTCCCTAAAATCTTTGCTCTTTCTTGTGATATTTTCCATGTTCCACTCTCTTTCTTTCTTTCTCCAACATTCAGGTATAGCTCTCGTACATGATGATGGCTATACAGTTGATGCTTAATGCAACCTAGTGGAAAGTGTCTCTAAGCAGATAACAGTGGCAACAAGACTGCCGACATACTCCCTACATAGATGGCATGAGTTTTGTTGTATGTGATATAATTTAGTAGCACTCGAAGTGACCTCTAAATGTATAATCCAAGCCTGCATAAAACACATTAGTGAATTACCTATTAGAAGATCTGTCAATATGTGATGCAGTTCCCACTCCTTTCAAATATTTTGATCCCATTTCTTTCCCTTAAAGCCTATGTTTTTTTCCCATGTGTTCATCTGCAAAGCACCTGCTTTTCTACTGTTAATTGCTCAACAGCTCAAATCAAGACCAGGTTTCTACTTCATCCACTCCTGTAGCAAAGCAAGGCTCCCCCAATTTCTTGCTATATAGCCCACCTCTTGCACCCCAGCCCCCTATCACCTCATCACTGTGGCTGAGCCATTAATGTTACACAGCTGAGCAACTTACTAAGGAGGCTCAGGGAAAGGAAAGAGTTCTGTCTTGCTCTGCCCTTGTCTGATACTCCTTACAGTTCTTCCTTGATACGTCCTTTTCCCTCTCTTCAACACAACTCATTTCTATGTTCTTGTCCTCCTAAGCATTGCAGTGCCCTCCCTCAACATGATCTGGCCCTATCCCTCTTGCTGTTGCCTTTGTTGACTCCAGTACACTCTCCGGTCCCCTGGTTTACCTTTCCTTGCAGACCTAGAGCCTCTCCTAACAGTACCATGTCAAATGAAATGCAGCAGCTGCACACATATTGTACTAGTGCCATGTGAAGGCACTTACTTGGCTGCAAGTTATGCAGGTCTCATACGTTTCAAAGGGTGATGGGGATAGTTCCTTCAGAGCTCCGGTTCTCATTCAGATAGCTCAGGCAAGTCAGCAATGACTCACAGACACAGAGTAAATGAAATATCTTACAAAAGCCTTAACAAGAGCCTAACTAAATGATTTCTGAACACCACACCTGGAATCATTTAAATTTTAGCATTACTAGACGTGTGTTTTATTTTTCCTTTTAAAATAAACCTAGGAAGTGGCTAGGTTAATGCCTGTGACCTTAGCCTAAAGGATAAACAGCCAAGCCAATAAATATAATGTTCAGGCTCCTGACTATTCCTGTCTATACAGGCAATCATCTACAGCACCTGTATCCTCTCTGGTAGATGTTTTATGACCAAGACATTAAAGTGTAGAGAAAGAGAAATGCTGGTCAAGTACAATGTATTTAAGTGAATTCTCCCCTAGGAACCAAAGCATTTCCTTGCTTATGGTCAGTTCATGACAATCATGTTTTTCTTTTTAATGGTGGAATTGAAATATTGTATATGCGTGGTTACCTGAAATTTAATTAACATAAACCATAGGCTAAACACAGGGGATTTTCTGTGCTGAGAGTGCCTGGGGGAGGACAGAGAGTGAGGGAGGGAGGGTGCAAAGAGGGCTGCTTCAGTGTCCCTGTCCAGATCAGTTGCTTTTACATGTTCAAAAGTCTCCAAGAGGATGCTGCAGCAACAGTGCCCAAGACAAGAGGAGTCAAGGCTCATGAAATAGGCTGATACCCATTAGATTGCAGTGATTATGGACTTAGTCAGCCTACAAGGATCTTCTGAGCAAAGCAAAGAGTCAGAGCAAGTGTCTAGTCTGGCCTACAGCTATTGATTTCCCTTTACTGTCATTTAGTCACAGAACTTCAAGTTCCAGCTATCAGCCACTGCATGGTCTACCTAAACTGCAGATAAATTAGAAACACTTGCATTTCCATCTTGTCCTGGTTTGGGGTAGAACAGGACTAATTCTGTTCAGTGACTTTACTTGTCAGCTAAATATCTTCTAATTAACTGCCTTGTCTGAAGCTAACAGCATATTTTTGCAGACAGTGTCTGCTTCTAGCAGTGATAATGCTCCACATTTAGCGTTACTACCAAGAATTGGTATGCAGACCAAGGTCACTGCTAAAGCTTGTGAATCACACAGAGGGGAGCAGAAAGTAAAATCTGCATCTGCAGGGAGGACTGGACAAGACGAGTGACACTAAACTGACCAACGGGGTATTCCACCTCGTTACTGTCATATTCGGTATAAAAGCTGAAGGATCAGGAGGGCTGAGTCCTTCCGCCTTTTTTGTCCCTTTTGCTGCTCCTTCAATGGCCAGCATCCCAGGAGGACTTCCTCTATTCTGCCTTTTCCCAAGCTGTGTGCTCCTAAACTGAGTTCCAGAATCCAGCCCCTGTACCTAGTCACTGTCTGCTGCTGAGTCCAGCCTGGGACTTTTCCTCAGGGCCTGCTCCACAGCATCGGGTGACATATTGCCACCAGGGGCAGTTGGGTTTTATATTGGTTTTGTATATATTTGCATATATTCTGTTTTATTCTTATTATTACTATTGGTAGTAGTAGTATTTTCATTAAAACTGTTTTACTTTTCTTTTCTAATCAATAAGTCTGTCTCCCTTATTCCTTATCTATTCCCCTTTTGCGTGGAGGAGGTGTAAACAGAGAGCATCTATTGCAGATCTGGAGGCAGCCCTAACCCTAAACCACAACATATCTCTGTCCCAAGCTATCAAGAGAAGGCAAGAAAGACATGAGGATCCATCTCTGTTCTATTTTAAATTAAACGATCAGTCCCAGAATAATGAGGAGGAAATGCATCTCCCATTCCACATGCTCCACCCCAGACACAAATGTTTTCTTGCATGATTCTCTTAGAAAAACATAGCTCCCAATGGATTCCATGCTATGATTTGGTATGCTTAAAAGGCACAAAAATGTGGATTTTCCCCTCTGCAAAAATCCATGCACCCTCTGACAGGCACTAACCTAGCTGTGAGATATGAAATGAATTGTATATGTCCATTACTTTGTAATAAATTACAAATCTAGTGAGAGTAATGCTGTATTGTTGAATTACAATGCTTATCACTCAGATCTGATACTGTTACATCCATGACTATATGTGTATAGGTGTCTATATAACCTTATTAAAGTAAGCTGGTAGAACCAACCACTCTTCATACCCAAAAGGAATCACCAAGTGCAATATATTTTTAATTTGTATCTGGGGATGTTATCTAATGATCTACAATTGCAGGTTATATATGATATCTGTATTATTTCACACAGTGCAATATAAAGGAACTAATAAGAAATGTCATTCAGTAGTCTAGAGGAAAGTTGCTGGGTTTAATAGAGGATGAGTGAAGATGACAAATTTTATAAAAGCAGAATTTTGAGAACACCGCTCCAGTGACCCAAAAGTGAGAAAAACAAAAGGAATTGCACAGGATGGTCTTTTCACAAAGTCTGCTCACAGCTCTTGTGTGAACTGCCTCCAACGGCACAGCCATGGAGGGAGGGAGGCAGCAGGAGGAGGGAGAATTGTGCAATGGAAAGGGAGCTGTGGTTAAGGCAGTGGCTTTGGAGACCATCTGACTGGATTCCTTTTCTGTCCCTGCCTAAGTCATTTAGGAGATGTCTGTGGCACAGTGCCATTCGGCATCTAGTTTGGCTACTAAAAGCAGCTGGTTCTGCTGCACTCGCTGCAAGCAGAAGCAGACAGCTTCTCCCACATTCTCTGTGAAACAAGAGGAGTAACATTTCTGTTCCCTCACTCTGCTTAGTGCATGCCATCTTTTGGCTTAGCACGTGGGTACTAACAGGAGACCAAGCTCACGAGTCCCAGTCTTCTTTGCCACCTCTTGGCAGCACTTGGTTTTGTTCCAGAAAAAAATAGTATTTGGAATCATCCTCATTTAGTTGCCAGAAGCAGTGTACTTTTGTTTTGCTGCTGGAGGTTAACTTCTGCTCGCCTACAGAGCCAGTGTGTAGCTGATCTACCAATTAATCTCATGCCTGATTGCAGTGTTTGTTGTAACTTTTAGAATCCCTTTAATCACTGTGACCAGATCCCTGTTTATGCTGTAACCCTATAAAAGGAAACAACATCCAGCCATGGTTTTCTTGCTATCTAGTCATAAGGGATAGAGACAAAAACTTATCTTGAATAATAAATAAAATCCAGTTTAATATTAATTCTGTTGTAAAATTTAATTCTAGATAAATATATGGAAGCAAATATTAATGTATTAGATTCTTTGAATTTATTTAAACTATTATTATTAAACATATTAAAACTCTAAAATATTAAGCTTTAAATTTACAACAGGAATTCTAAAAAAATAATGATTTATTGCTGACTGTTACTGTATTATTAAAGCTGCACTCTTACATTCAGAAATTAATCATCTTCAACTAGTGCCCCTAAAAATTTCTTTAGCAACACATAGGAAGCTAGTTGGAAAAGAGTTAAATCCTTGTGTTGTCAATTGAATCAGCTACCCCAATGAGAAGTATCTAATCCCATGATAAAAATGCCTGTTCGGATTTCAGTTAATTTTTTCACCTAGTGTTGAACTGATGCAATATCTGAATGTTATTGCTCTAGATGAACGTGAAAAACTTTAAAAAAAAAAAAAAAAAAAAAGGCATGTCTAAACATGCCCAGTGCAAATATTATAAATGGAATACAAACACCAGTACGGAAAATAGTATTTCCTAAGAAGAGGAAAAAATGTCTTTATATGTAGGAAAAGCCTGTGTAAGAAAAAAAAAAAAAAAAAAAAAAAATTCAACACCCTCCCAGCTGGGTGTAATATTTTCTGGTGAAAAAAAAAAAAAAAAAAAAAAAAAAAAAAAAAAAAAAAAACCAAACACACAGAACCCAAACATTTTCCCTTTAACACTTTGACACTTTGGCAGACAAGTTTGTGACTATAGCTTCAGTTACAGCTGTAAGGAAGGACCTTTCATCTTTTCTAGCTATGAAGTCCTGTCTTCAGTATTGGTGCTTATGACTTTTTTATTTCTTCAGATACTGAGTGGGACTTGCAAGAAGCCAACTAAGACAATCTGGAGCAAGCAAAAAGGAACATGAATCTAAGGTTTACGATTTGAAACACTCACCTGCAGAGAGGAAAGGAAGGCAGAAAAAAACTTTTGCATACTGGTCTCTCTTTCAGATAATATCTGTGCCTTCTACCATGAATATCACTAGATGAAAACCAGAAATATTTTAAAGATTTAAGCTTAAAAAAATGGGGAGAGAAGGAGTAGGAGGAGGGGGAGGCATGGCCACATAAATTCTTCCCAGCAAATTTTAAATTTATCTTAATCTTTCTTAAAGATTAACATTTATATGCTTAAATACATGCAACTTCTGTCTGATCAACATTCAGAATATTTCACTGGGATCTTTAAAAAACACAGAAATTAATGCAGAATGCAGTCTCCATCCATTTACATATGCAATCATCTTCCAATTATTTAACTAGTGTCTTAGCAACTGCATCCTTTAGCAGTACACATAGCAAATTACAGTTCCATTTAACAAAAAGAATGTCTGTTAATCACTCTTAAAGTCCATTTAAACAAGCATCATGTATATCTTAAAAATAAGAGTATGCCCTAAACAATAAGGTAATTATTGTGCATGTCTAATTCTGGATAAAAGGACGGGACTTACTATATATGTTTTAAGCTATAACAATAAAAAGTTAGTTGAAATACTTTTACAACACTCCCATAATTCCTTTGCTTCCTTTATTTATTATAGGCTCACAAACACAAACCCTCTTTGAAACTGGAGATTAAACTTGCCTTTCATAACACAAATTACAAGACCGTAGTATGTTTTTACCCTTTAATACTTAATGAACTTGTGTCTAACAAAATATTTGCTTATAACATATTAATGTATCACCTAATTGAGAGCCATAGAATTTACAAATTAATTCATTCTTGTTTCCTGTGGTACATAGTTTACATTATTTAAGGACTGAGTACACAGTATCACTATTTTGTCCTTTTTTCAGTTTGATGCTGTAGGTTTATTACATTGTTGTCTGCTTCACGGTGACATATGTGTGACAGTGTTCAGGTTGCAAACTATTTAGTTGTTTTACAGTGCCTTCTCATACTGCTTTGCACATACTTCAGCTAGTTTTACCTTTCTTTCCTGCTCTAGAGACACTTGGATTAGATGCTGCTTTTGTTCAATGTTAGCAATCAGCCAAACTCAGACTCTGTATTTTTCTTCCCTTCTCCCTTTCTTCTTTCATTTCTGTCTCTCTTTCTTTCTGTCTGCCTTTCTTGTCTGTCTGTCTTTCTGTCTTTTTCCAGACACAAAATTATTAGCATTTTGCACTAGCCCTTCGGTAGGCCATCTGCTTGTGTGAGAGCTGTGCTGAAGTCCTGGATCTGTTCAGGATTAAGAATGGGGAGATGAAATGTTAGAAAGTCTGAAGGTTTGAGAGCCTGAAACAATGTACTCCAAGGAGGCACAAAGGCCAGGGCTCTGTGAAGACATGCATGGAGTACTGGGTACTGCCTCATTAAAGCTAACAATATGAAAATGTCTTACAGAGAGCACAAGCCACCCATCCATGTTTTCATCAGCTGAGTAGAATTTTGCCTTAGGGCACGTTCCTCCATCCTCACAGATGCAGCCAGCTTGCGTGGGGAGCCCTGTCAGACGAGCTGCCACTGCCCTGCCTGGCACTGTCTAACAGCAGACGATCCCAGTGTGACAAATCTTGACTTGCCTTTCCCTGCTATCCATTGTCATCCATTAACTATTCATGCAAGCTCTCAATTAGACTATGGAAGATAAGAGCATTAATTGGCAAAGTCACATTCCTTAGTGTCTGACAACATCAATGTTACCCTTTCTGTTTTCAGGTAGGCCTTCAACATTTTATGCTATTTGTTATTTCTTCCATCCTGAAGATAGGCAGGAATAGATAAACAATGACTGTACCTTCTGTCTTGAATTTTGGGCCATTCTTTTTGATTTAAAAGCCTTCTTTCAGTATATTAACACCTTTAGCTTAGAAAACACTTGGTTTAGTTTTCCATTCTGTGATATTACCCCATTAAGATGTTGCTTAGCTGAAGTAACATGGTTTAATATCTTCTCTAGCAGGATCAAACAGGCAAGCCCTAGCTTTACTGATGATGATTAAGAGTGGGAGTCATGCTGTGAAAGAGTGACTAACTGCTGTTATTGAGACCTGACAATTTTGCTGGAAGATGGATCTGATAACTCTATAACAAGCATATTTCGGTGAAATGACCCAATTTTAGAAGATTAATATATTTTCTTAAATTCCTAAAGCTTTTATAAAAATTTCATGTCTACAAATCTGTAGACTTCTTTAAAAGGAATTCTAAAAAGGGAGACTAATACCTACCTGGCAGTGTCAGAGAACTGTTGTGCAGAGAAGCATCCTATGGGAGTGCTAGTATTTTATATTCTTCATCTGTGAAGACATGTAAGATTAGTTGGTGCTGAAGGCAGGAGAAAATCAAGGGGAAAAAGCAAGGATTCTGTGAGGTCAAAATTTGACAACATTCTTCTTAGACAAGAAAATCCTCAAGTTGGTCTTACTCTTGTTAGTAATTAATGTGTCCATTACAACTAATAGTTTTTATGATCTGGGAGAGCTATCTCATTTGTATAAATTAATTACACAATATTGTGCAATCATTCTGCTGATAGAGATTCCTGTTAGACATTGACAAGGATAAATGGTGTAACAAGAATATAAATAAGAGTCCTGATAGAATTAGATAGTGGATAGCCATAGGCCTTATGAATGTGTAAGGAAACAGTATTTTTAAAGATGTGAGGAATTTGACATGGTTTTAAATGTTTGTAGTTTGTTATTTCCTGCAATCATATAACTGCTTTGCCTGAAACAAGTAATTTGGAACTCCTCCCTTTGTAGCCAGCCAAGCAGAAGCTCAATTTCAGTCTTCTGTAGAAAGAGGATTTGGTTCCTCCTTTATTTCTCACATATACACACACCCTGGATCCTTTTCCCATCTGTAATGGGACTTTTATCAAGAAAGCAGGTTTCTACCCAACATAATGAACTTTGGCCCAAATCTTGAATTCAGCATGTGATATGCTTACACTGAGTGTATCTTTTCTTGGAGGAGGCAAAGAGCAGTTGTTCAGGGAATAAAATATCCCAGGTTACATCCTAGGAAGGAGGGAAGGCTTCATCCCCATCCACAGCCCTGCAGAGCTGCTGCTGCCATAGTGCGTGCACTAGTAGAGGGTGGAAGACAAGAGCAGTGACAGAATTACTCCCAGATCTGTGGCTGTCACTCCCAGGAGCGCAGTCAGAAAATTGCCCTCAGTCCTAACTTGGACCTGACTGTAGTTCCCTTGGGGCTGCTAAGAGAAGATCACCCAAACTCACCTGTACTAACAAGCATCTCACTCAAATCATAGAATCATAAAACGTTTTGAGCTGGAAGGGACCTCAAAAGTTCATCTAGTTCAACATCCCTGCAGTAAGGAGGGACATCCTCAACTTGATCAGGTTGCTCAGAGCCCCATCAAGCCTAACCTTGAATGTCTCTAGAGATGGGGCTTCCACCACCTCTCTGGGCAACCTATGTCAGTGTTTCACCACCCTCTAGTGTTTCACCACCCTAATCTTCTTGTCTTTTAACTTTTTTTGTCTTTTAAAAAAACAAACAAAAGAGTAAATAAAAGATGTATCCTGAGGTTTTTCCCATATAATTTTCATCTTGTTTCTGAATATTATAGAAAGTCACGATCTGTTTGTTCCATCAGTGGGCTAAGTTCTGTGCTGGTATAAATGGATGCAGCTCTATTAGCAATAGCTCCTGTTTGACTCAGTACTGCTGGCCTTTAAAAGTTACTACCTTGGCCTCAGGTTAACAGAGCAACCGAACATTCAAAATGGAACCTAATAAATGAGACTTTCATATCTGTCCTCCAAGCTAATACAGATGAATTGATGGTTTCCATTCTTTTCAACCTTCATCTATTTTTTTTTCTGACCAATATAATTGTTGTTGTATTGCTCATGATGTTCCATTGATCCAAAAATGTTCTTTCCAGTATTATTCTTACTCTGTGTTGTGGCATGTATTACTGACTCATTGATCCCTCTGATCTGAATCATGCTTATATATGCATTTGTATCTATATAAGAAATGTTTTAAAGATTTTAAGTATGTCCGGAAAACACAGAAGACAGTAACTCTGGAAAAATAATTTTAGGAAATCCAAGAAGTTTTTCAAGAACCTAGACAGTGGCTTCTTTTGCATTTTATTTTTCTGAAATTCTTAGTTTTGGATTGGGACTTTTATGCTGTGAGTGGAATACTGTTTTGGGAAAAACAGTTTGTGTAACAGTGATAGAATTGTTGCCAGGTTTAAACATAAACACAGCAGCAGCAAAATGCTATCCCTTGCAATTTGTCTCTCTGTCCCAACATTCCTTATATATTTTCAGTTATTGTCATTCACACTTAAGTAGCTATAAAATTAATATTGTGAGAAATTTTAATGTGCTTCTGAATGCACCAAAAAACATGTGGTGTATATCACACACACAGTTTGCTGAATCAAGCAGAGAAATTATCAAGTAAGTTATGTGGAAGCTTTCCATAGTCTCCTTATGTGACCCTGTACAAGGCCACAAATGTTTGAGGTCAGAGGGAACATAAATATTCATTTCTACATGACTCACTCTGAATACTCCACTAGACAAATTTTAAAATAATTCTAGTTAACCAGCACTGAAAACATTTTGGACATTGACCATTAATGTTATACAAGCTGGTCTGGCTAAACAGTTTTTCCCAATCTTTTTCCTACTAGAAAACAAAATAAAAACTTTGTTCAGACTGCCCCCTACAGAAAGTACAGCAATGTTTTTTTAATACCTATAGTTTATTGTAAGTGATAAAAGGGAATTCGGAGACAACATGTCACAACAGTGACTTCATCTATAGCTTTCAAAAAACAAGCAGAAGTTAGACTAATAGTTATTTTTCAAAATATTTTAAGTGTCTATTTATGGAGGTGTTTAAATGTGTCTAGATGGATATTCATTTCAAGAAATCGCCTTGAATTGCTGCTATTCTACTGCTTCTAAAGAACAGAGTGTGGAAGCACAGGCCCTGCTACTAACACTGATGTAATTCCATATGATGCTTGTAATTCTCTTTTTGTTTGATCATAGCTAGTTCCCCAGACAGGAATTTGCAAGAGGGGTGATGGCATTCAGACATTCCCAGATACTAGATAGATTTAAAGTAAAATGCAGATCTGAATTTGGGATGGGAAAAAAAAAGACATACAACAGGAATTACAGGTTCTGATTCCTGATAAAGTCTCTTATTTCTTCCAAGCAGGGGTTTACGCTTTACATATTTATTCAAATATCAGCTCTGATAGAGCCATTAAAAACCTGAATGTTATTTCTATCAGATACTAAGTCCTCAGACTACACAAGACAAAATTTTTCCATTTGGCAATGCCAATTGAGGAAGCCATACAGAAGTAGGCCATTTTCCTGATGGTTATAGATGAGCTGGGAAGAATTGTTGTCTAAAAATGAATTATTTTAAATTTAATGTGCCTAAGTAATAATATAAAAATGCAACTTTTTTTTTGAGGAAAATGTCAAAAATTTAATTGTGTTTTTTCCACCTTACAGTGCTTTCCCCAGAGACTACCTGGCTTTTAAGACATCCTATGGGAATCCAAGTCCCACCTGCTGAAAAGGGTTAGGAAGTTTCTCAGTCTCTTTCACATTGATTTTCAAAGATACATTTTTTGTTATGTGTAAGTATTTAGATTGAAAAACCTAAGTTGTAGACCTCAGTATTTTTACATCTCTTACCATATGTCAGTAATAAGAGATAACATTATAAAGGAAAGAAATATGTACTGAGTGAAAAATATGCTAAATGTGAACTGGAACTTTTTTCTTCCTGACTGAGGATATTTTCTGTTGACATCACAATGACCTTTGCCTCATATGCATATTTCCCTCAGTTTCCTTTCTCCAAATACTTGAAGATTTCAACTGAAAAGACATGTAATTTTCTGTAATTTAAATAACATATAAATGGATTTATGTTTATCTTGTAAATTAGAGTTATAATCTTGGCAGCAAAAATTAGGAGCTGGCTGGTAAAAAGAAAAAAAAAAAAAAATTATTCCTTCCTGTGTTTTGTCCTAGCTCCTTCCTTCCTCTGCCAACAATCACAATTCTTTCTTCAAAGAGATCACACAGTTAGTGAAACCCTGACTTTTCAGTTTTTCTTTTTCATTGAGCAAGCTGAAGCAAATTCAGCAATGCAACTCCAGGCCTTTGTTTGCTAGCCTCCTAAGGATACTTCTAAAATGTCAGTGACATGTACCAACATGGTTCCTGAAATTACGTCTAAATAAAAGAGAAAACATAAAACAAAAAGTCTTTTTCTTGTCATTTTAAAACGAAATATCGAAATACCTAGCTTCCATTTTGCAAAATCTAAGGACAGTGTGGCCCAAATAGACAGGTTTCGTGACACAGATAGAGATGAATTTATACATACATGACACGAATTAATATGCCTGCAAAGTGTCAGACTTCCGGCCCTTAACTATTCTTGGGGTATAGGGTGAGTCTACCTTTTTGGTGATTTACCAAACAACCAAATGACCAGGAATTCACATACAATTGCAGTATCGTGATACATTATCATGAAACATGGCAGGATTGACAGATCTGTCTAATTTGCAAAGGTGATGATTCATATTTTCTTATTCCTCTTAGATACCACAGAGATACAGGTTTGGTCCTCATGGACATCTCCCAGAGTCGATAAGCACCAAAGGGTTTATAGGAGTGGGGCCATGGATTGTTTTCTCTAAGAGTGTGCCACATCATAGAGCTTTGTATTGCATAACTTTTGCTGTTGATTAAAATCAACCTTATTCCCTACTGTGATAGCTGATGTTCTCTTTTAACTTTAGACATCACCTTGGCTTTATGTTAGTGATTGAATTAAGCAGAAAAGAAACATGAGGAGTGTCACAAATGTGAGTGATTTGTAAAGATTTTTTTTTCTCCATATGTGGCTTTTATTTGTTACATTTTATTAATTGCTGCTTTTTAAGTACCTGGACTGCATGTAATATTCAGTATTGCAGATTCATAAGGCAGCCAAGTGATAACTGGTTACATTATGCACACAAAATTCTGCCTCATTCTCAACAAGTTTTTCTGTCCAAAGATTTTCTTCTCCAAGGATTGTTCTCTTTCATTTGAAGCACTAAATCTTCTACTCTGCTGCTTTTGGTCACAAGTAGAGTAAGAAGAAAACAATGAGATTGGAAGATATGTTAGCTATGAATTTTCTTCCTTTTCTGTTTTTCATACCAACATAAACCTCTGACTGCCAATTTGGTTATAAATTGGCCTTAAACTGGAAGCATGGAATGGCACATCCTGAAAAACTAAGAATGTGAAAACAAGTTTGCATGTCAGCTGACCATGGTCTTATCCATTCCCTAACTTGAATGAAATAATCTGGCAATGTTACTTTTCTACAGATATATAGAGAAGACAAAGCAAAGGAAAAAATGCAGTAGAAATGTGGGAGGAAGTAAATGGAAATGCAGATTTTTACATTTTCTAGCTCTATGACTCTGTTTGCACCCAGCACTGGACAATCTGCCAGGAAAATATGATTGCTAGCTTTAATCAGTCAAATATTTGTTAGGAATGCTGATTATATAAACACTCAAAGAGTCTGAAAGAGCACATTTCTTTCAACTGTGCAATAGAGATGGTCTGGTTAAACCATAACAGCAATTACTATAATTTGCTTTAAAAAACAAAAAACATTAATGCATTAGGTTATTTTACATCAGCAAAGAAAAGTTTGCATTATCCTACAATCACAGGAAACTAAATAAATAATAAACAACTGTATTCCAGTTTTTACAAGTTAACAAGCCAAAGCAGAAAAACGTGAAGCTGGCCACACTTTGAAGGCACTTCTAGGGCTGAGTTGAAAAAAATAATCAGGATCAGTACCTTATTGTTTGTTTGGTGGCAATGCTCAGAATTTCTATTCCTTAGACAGTACCCCCATTAAGAATACGTTGGAAATGTGCATAACTTCATGTGATGCATAGAATAAGTAAATAGTTCTGACCATGCTTAAATAAACATCTTTGAACATTTCAGTCCAAGAAGTCAGCTAATGGTAGGAAGCTATTTTTCCTCTCAGTCTTTATTTTATTCACTACTAACAGGATACTATAGCTTATGACATATGGTCCTCTTAAATTAGGCAGCCACTCAAAGGCTTGTTCGTTCATCTCAGCGTGTGAAGCCAAGTTGTCTATTAATAGCAAAAGCCTTGCCCTGGAAGAATATGTATGCAGCAGTCAGTCTCCGCATGGGGGAAATGAAAGATATGATACAATAGGGAATAAAATGAATTTCTTATGTATTACAGCCAGAAACACTCTAACGTAATACTGTTCCAAACAAAGTGGAGAAGTGCTGTTAAATCTGTAAGTCTAGGAGGTGGTATGTTTAGTGACTTGATGTCTGTGTTATCCAGCATACTGACTTTCCAGAATTGTCTCCAAGTTGTAATGGACAACCTTTCTCCTGCTTCCAGGGCCTAGAGAGGAATCAACCAAGACCACCAGCTAAGGCATTATGTAATTGCCATGGATACGAGCATGAATGCCCTCAGGTACTGTATTTAAATGAAAAGCTTTAGTCAGAAACAAACAAAAAAACCCAAATGCATGTAAAAAGGATTTTTGGTTAAGCACGTAACTTTTGCTTTTATAAAGCTAGAAATTTTACAAGAATGTTGCAGTGAAAATGCTGACATGAAACAAAATTAGAAACATTCAATAAAATACCCATTATCCTATGCAACGTGCTTCAGTATAAGCTTAAAAAAAAATAATCATCTTTATGGAAGTGAGTTATAAAACTTACTCGGTGATTATTATTATTATGCAATAATTAATATATATGTAAATTATCACGACGTCTGTTGATTACTCTAATATCCATTCCTCTGCTTTTGACAAAAGCAATTTTGCCAACATGATTTTATATGGCATGGTATTGCAGAGATAGTTTTCCTAGCCCACCACTTTGACTGTCAAATATAACACCCCTTTTCTATCAGATATAAGCAGCTTGTCTTCACTTTCAAAGCCATTCATGGCTCACGTCATCCTACCTATCATCTCTTCTTCAGGAACAAGAAATCACTTCTGTGCTGATTAGCCCATGATGCCAGCCTCCTCCATCTACTTCTTAGACTTTCCGTCACTCAGTTTCAAGCTTTATCCCATGCCATTCCTTATATTTGGAAAGAGCTTCTTTAGAGAGCCGCAAAGTTACCTCATTATCTTCATGCTAACCCTGTCTGTGAGGTTCCCCTGCCATTATGCCTTCAAAAGAAGTTTCAGAGTTTGCACTGAATTTGTGTAGTTATAATGAGCTGTTCCCTGTAAAGATTCTGGATGAGATTCAAACAAAGCACACCCAAAGATATGAAGATTGGTATTTCCTACTCAGATGCAACACCACCGATTCTGTGTGGTTACCAGTGCCTCATTTTCAGAGGATGTTGCCTTGCTGTTGTTGGGGACCAATATATTTCTGCTTGAAAACAGAACAAAATTAATGTAACGTGATCTGTCTGGATTGCAGGAGCAACTGTGGTATACACTGACATGTCTGAAATGATGAGATAGTCTAGAGGGTGTCTTGGCCTTACTTCACCTGGCAAGTGATTGACAAGATATTATTTGTATTGGCTAAGTGAAATAGTGATCTTGCTGCAGGACACAGGCATTAGGAATTGTTCTCTACTTGTAAGGAAAGACTGTTGGGATATTTTTAATTTTAGTGATCAGTTTGGGGGGAGTTGGGGGCAGGTTATTGTCTCTGGTTTGTTCAATTTTCTGTTGTAATTAATGAATAGTCATTGGAACAATTGTATTGACCCCATGGTCATTACTTTATATGAGTACATTTTTGTTTGAAGCAGTTACATTTTTACAAGGCCTGTGGCCTTGAACATGTTTGCATATTGTGTCATGTTTGTATTCCTATCACCAGTGTCAATGACTCAGGACCAAGTCATCCTTTTACAGAAGACACTGGAAACTTCATGGAATCTCTCTAACATCTCTCCCTCCAGATGGTGCCTCCAAACATCTTCCAAATGGGCTTGCGGGCTTGCGCAAAGCAGAGCATGTAAGTACTTCTGCTGGTTTTGATCTAAGCATATCTAATTTTGTTGGTAATTTTACTTCAGGAAGCTGGAGAGAAAAATGCCTGCCTCCTCCTCTGCCTCATCTGTCCTTCCTGGCACTCCGCCCCAGCCACCAGGGAACTGCTACAGGTCCTGAAGAGACAGGAGACCACAGTTTCCCCAAACTCCTCACCTCAGGTTTTCTTGGGCCTCCTCTATACAAGATTTTCATCCCCTAATCCATCATCATTTCCAGGGGCTGAAGGGCCAGCAGGCTCCCAAGTTACTCTGAATTAAGATGCTAACAGAAATATTCTGTTACTGCAGAGCAGTAATCCTCTGTTACTATAATGCATTTTGTTGGTCTCATATTAGTCTTTCTGGCTAAAATTGTCTGAAAAAATATTGTAAATTTCAAGTTACTAAAATGTATTCCAGAGAAACAGTGACTAGATCCAATCTGATAGCTTTTACCATAGGGAATAACCATTTTTAAAACACCCTTTCTCATTGTCTTCCTGTAATTTATCAGAAGTGAATCTGTACTCTTAGAAAGTCAGGCTGGGATTTCTCCAGGGCACCAATGGGATGTACATAGCAAGTCAAGGTCTTCTTCAGACTTTTAGTCTAAAAACATCCACAGAGTTGTGAAGATTTCTCAAAATAAAAAGTAAAATCACTCCCAGGCTGATTTTTTTTTTTTTTTTTTTTTTTTCAAGTTTCAGCATAAAAATTTTTTTTTGTAGCCAGGCTATAAATCTCTGAAAATAAGAGTTTATGTGGAAATGCTGACACAGCCTTAGTTATAGCACTGGTAATGGTTATAACACTCAATGATTTGACGCTGAAGGCTATTAATTCAAAAGAAATCTTTCTTGGAAGAGGTTGAACTTTGGAGGTCAATGAGATCTCAGAGGAAGCTGGACTGAAAACTAAGAAAAGCTGCTTTTGTCCATGTAAATCAATTGTTATTGTTTTCCTGTCTGAGAAAATTTTAGTGCAAAGACTAAGGATTTACAAACAGGAAAAGGGAGAACCTCTAAAAGTCTTGTAAGAAGTGGTGATTCATAGCTGTTAGTTTTTTTGATAGTGCTATTTTGAAACCTTGTTCTGAAGCCATGTTGATGGTTTAACTGAGGGAAAAACTATGCAGTTCACTTATGTGCCTTGGTTTTATGCTTATGGTCAATTTTAGGTTGTTGTCCAGAAATCGTTAACTTGAAAGAGCTGACGCTCACATTTCAGCAAAACTTAAAACAATTAACAGAGGTTACACAAGAATGTTTAATAGCATGGCCTATAAGAGCTGTAGAAGTTTTTTTGAATGGCATTTTGAAGAAAAAAATGTCGGACAGATCCATTTTAAAGTGGGCAGTAAGAGGATCTGGTTTCAGAATGAGGCTGCATTAGGCAGAAGCGCAAGTCTTCCAATGTAGCATGAGAAGCCCACTTAGATTTTGTCAGGGATAGCAAAGACCCTAATGCCATTAAGTCTCTGTGACTTAATTCCTTAGAAAGTCATCACACTGTAGTTTCACAAAAGCTCAAGACTACCGTAGGACCTGACTGGCTTCCTGTCACTGGAACTAAAGAATGCTTGAAAACATAGCAATAAATTCCCTCCTTTGATACAGACAGGTAAATCAGAGCAACTCCTGTGGGAGCTTGAAAGCAAAATATAGGCAATAAAGACTAAATATTTTGTGTTTTCAGTACAGGATTTTGTTTAGGCTTCTGGTTTCTTATCCATCTAAATAACAGGATTCTTACTGTGTCCCTTCTCGGTTTAAGAAATGTAAGTTTTTGGAAACAATGAGAACAGTCAAGCTCATCTGTCAGTTAAAATAATAATGTTTAAGGTATTTTGATATTTGTCTGCTTTTATTGAATTCATGCAAGTAAATTGCTCATTAACAATCGAAGTTGTGGGTGTGTGGGCTTATAATTACTAATTAAACACAACCAGCAATTAGCATATCTCTAATGCATTTTCTTCATTTTGCAACATTTTTTTGGTTATTCCAGAAAATAATTATAATAATAATAACTAAAAAAGGCTGCTAAGTGGAAAAAACAATATCAGATCATACTTAAGTGGAAGCCTGAGTAAATGAGAAGTTATACAAGACTATCAGTGTTCATCTAGTCTAATAGGATGTTCTACACAGCACTGCCAATGTCACAAGTTCAAATGCCTGTGCCATTCAAGGCAGAGAAAGCATAACCCCAGTAGATCTGTTCCTTCTCTCCTTCAGGAAATACAGATGAGACAACAGTTAACTAGAGTGAACTGGAATTGTTGAGCATAAGGAGAAAGATGCTTTATAACAGCCAAAATATTAGTCCAGAAAATGATTATTTGGTGCCTATTTTGGAGATGACTCAGTAATCCACAAAAAGAGATGGGACATTATGCTCCTGTAACCATTTTCTCTGAGATGCTACAAGTGCCAGTTGTCAGTAGCACCACTTATCCTAGTGCACTAGTACAAAGTCAAAGCCTGACTTTCTGATGTTATTGCTGTTTTAAGGACAACATGATGTAAAGAAATGTTCATGCAGTTATGTGAAGGTTAGTTTTGCAAGAGTTTTATAGGTACAGATAATGTCAGGGTACCTCAATTGTGTACCACCACTGTTTGCATAGAATTCTATCATCTGAACAGTCAAAAAAAGCCTTTCAGTTACTTTGACTCACATTTTTAGGATACACTTTTCTTACTGAATATTATGAAGTTTCAGATTTTTTCCTCAGTGAAAGAAAACAGTTTTCAGGGCATTGGAGTTCCCCTCTGAATGGAAACAGACCTTTCCAACCAGTTCCCCCCTCAGACAGAATTCCTGCTCTCCTAACCCTATGAGTGGTACAGTGGAATTAGAGCAACATGAACCTTAGCAAACCAGTATCTCCCCAAAAGGACTCAGCCATTATGGGCAAATACATACTTTTACATTCCATTAAAGCTGGTAAACAAAACTGCCAGGATGACTCATCTCTGTTAGTTTTCCAAACAGAGAAAAATTCTCAGTCAACAAAATCATGGGAACAGTGCAAACTTTCCACATGGGGGTACGGTAGGTATGGCAATGCAAAAATCTGCCTCATCCCTTGAACTTCTTCAAGCATCCGTGACCAAATCTTTCCTTCAGTAAAACATGGATAATAACGTCTTCCTCTAAAAAGGTCTGTGTCATTGTGCCCTGTTGCTGCACACAGAATTTTGGGAAATGCTACATTACCAGAAGAGCTGTATTGGTGTTCCCAGAGATGATCTTCCTTCACTTTCAGAAAGCTAGAACCTCAGCTAATCAGGTTGCAGTGATGTAGAGAGCATAAATACTACACGCGTTGAAAGCCACAAAATGCACATATCTATTTTTGATGTGTGTTTGACAAATAAGGCTTGAGCTATATTTCTTAATAACTTGTAGTGGAGGAAAAAGTAGAAGAAAAAAAATCAGAATGCTTAATCATATTAGTAAATTTAAATAACTGATTTTATATATACAAGTTAGGACCAAAATGATATGCAAATGCTGACACCTGTCTCAACACTGATCCTGATATATATTTAGGTACATCAGTTGAGATTAGGTTTCTTTCACCACTACTTTTCCTAACATACCTAATACCTGACAAGACATAGTAATTACAAATTTGGAATAAGAAGGCAGGAATTCATTTCTTTATAATTAAATGGACAAGTAACACAAAGAACAGTTTTGTATCAGCAAATGGGATTGGGAGAGTGTTTTGTGGCATTTCTTGTATTTCAATTCATGTAAAGGAAATCAAGGTATGTTCAAATTGTATGTTCCTTGCAGCTCTCTTTTCTATTCCTAACTCCATCATACCTCCAGAGCTATTGTGACTTTAGTGTTTGGATGTCATAGTGTGTTCAGTGTCTGAGACTGACTTATGTACTAATCCATGCCAAGGAACCATTTCATAGCCTTTTTCTTTTTTTCCCTCCACTACAAAAAATGCTCATTTTGTATCTTCCTTTGTTTTTCAGTACATAACATCACCACAGAGGACATGCACTTCAGCCCTCTGTGGTGGCAATGCTAACTTCAGACAAGGCAGTTAATTAGAAGAGCTTTTGCTGAAAAGTTAAAGTATTGAAAGGAATCAGCTCTGTTCTACCCCAAACCAGGACAGTTTAAAAACGTGACTGAAGATACACAGAGATGTATGTATCTAAGAGCTAGAGAAAGAAATATGACATATGTAAATTAAAAAAAAAAAAAAAAAGTTTAAGCAGTTCCTCTGAAACTGTTTGATTTACACTATGGGACCTGATGTTGTTTTCTACAAAACATTCCTTTAGAAAATTTTAGAAAATTTTAGAAAATTTTAGAAAAATTTTTTATGTTTATCAAGGTGTTTCACAATAGCCATCAACTAAGACTGCATACAGAAGGAGCAGGAAACACCTAATCATCTAAAGACTGATGTAATTTACTCATCAGTCTTAGTGTCTGAATAGTCATGTCATGTATCATAGAATCACTATGGTTGGAAAGGACCTCTAGGATCATCAAGTCCAACCTCCCTTTCAACATTTCCCTAACCACTAGGCCATAGCCTCAACTGCTACTAGATTTTTAACACCTCCAGGGATGATGATTCCACCACATCCCTGGGCAGCCCGTTCCAACATCTAACTCCTCTCTCTGTGAAGAAATTCTTAATATCCAATCAAACCCTCCCCTGGCGCAACTTGAGGCTATTTCTTCTTGTCCTATCGACAGTACTTTCAGAGAACAGAAGAGTTTAAGATTTCTGAGATAACATTTAAACTTTTCCTCATCAGAAATTTTTTGGGTCAGCTAATTTTTCTTTTATTTTTATAGAAGAGAATTTACAGAAAGGTAAAAAATTAATGAGAAGTAAAATTAAAATAATAAACCCTTTTTTTTACAGCACTGATAGAAGAGATTCTGTGAGAAGTCTTCTCTACAGAAAGATGGACTTCTGTCTCATAGCGGTAAATAAGAGAAAAATACTTTTACCTATACTATCAAAAGTGTCAATTTTCAACACTGAAATAACACCTAACATTATTTTCCAGTGATGATTTTTTAAATCAAAAGATGTGCAGTTTTGACATTTTCTTTTTGCAATCAAATTCACTCTTGATAGTGTTTATTGTGACCTTTGTGCTAGAGAAGAGATGTCAAAAATCATTAAAACTGACACTGCAACATAAGAGAATACAGCAGCTTAATAAGAAACCATTTGAATATCTTTATTGTGATTTTTTTTTCCCCTCAGAGTAAAGCAGTAGCATAATACCCAGCTGCATGATAATATTGGCAAGCAAGGCCGTGAATTTCAACTGCAAACCCTAAACACTGAATGTGCTGTGCTTTTTAAAGAAATCCCCTTTTGTACAAGATATGTAATACCCTTTTGTGCTGGAGTGGTTTGCATAATAATAGTTTTCTTTAGTTATTCGTTGTCATGTGATGGAGCTGCAAAGTGAGCTAGGCAGTAACAGCATAAAAGACAATTTTCCATTTTTCTCTCATTTTTCAGAGATTTTCTTGGCTTTTAAATGTAAATACTTTTAACTATCTTCAGAAAAGATATCCAGTCATTAACATTTCAGACTTAATTGTTACTTCTCTTACTATCTATCTTCCTGCTTGAGCTTCTTTTTTTCAGAAAAACAGCAACATTATTTCCTTTGCATTCATGAAGAACCTCAAACATCTTAAAATAATGGGGCATATGATCATCTGGTGTAAGTCAGCGTAACTCTATTCAGAGGCTCAAGACTCCTTGATTGGAGAGGCAATACAAAATTTATGTTATTAACTGTTTAACTTATATTAGTTATGCATATATTACACTGCACCACTGAGATAAAAGGCACTGACTGAAGAGCCATCTTAAAAATTAGACATCTCAGACACATCTGAGACCAAGCATAAAATACAATTTTAAGAATTTTCTGATGAGTTTTCCCATGTAAAAATTTCTTAAGGTTCCTCTTGGGCTCTTCGATGTGTTCTAGTCTTGGTAGTCAGTAAGGAATATTTCCCAAAGGAGATATAATTACAGTGAAATGGAGCTCAGTCTTATTCACAGTGAAAGCTATACAGAAGGACTAAAGCCAGGGGAAGCTGCTCAGCTAATGTACAATAAACTAGCCATTATTCTACCTGCTACTATCAAAGGATCTTTCTTTTGACATCAGTAGAATTATGCCAAGTTACTCCTGTTGTGCCTTTGGCCATAAAATTACATATGGTTTTCAACCTCTGCCTTGCAACCACTACAAACGGACCACTTCCAAGCAATCCCAGAAAAGTATCAAAGGAAAACAAGGCTATTACCCATTAGCTTAATTTCAAAGAGGATTCATAATCTTATTGGAAAACATTTAGATGCTTGAAAATTGAAAAAGGTCAGAGCCAACTAGGCTAGATTATTTCAGAAAAGCTCACAAGGTGGATTAAGATGTAACAATACATTATCAGATTTTAGCACTGCAAAGAGTATTCAAGCAGAAAAGAAATTCTCCAGAGCCTAACAGTCACTTGTCTTACAGCTCCTTGTGCTAAGAGACCATTATATGTAGCCATCCTACAAAACTTAGCTGAATAATCAACATAGCCCTTACCAAGTCACTATCTATTAGTGTTTTCTAAAATATCTAAGGTCTGTCTTTGCTAAATAGGGCAACAAGAATTTTCACAGTTCCAGTCGGTGAACATACTATCAACTAACACCAGAGATAGAAATACTATCACTGAAGCCATGGAGGAAGCCATGGAATATAGGTAAGAGAGTGTTATTATTAATTAATTGCCTCATATCAGTTGGATACCAGATAGTGCAGGCTAAGCAATATTTTGCTCTCTGTTAGTGGTAGTGAAGTATATTAGTTTAGATCATTCTTATTGCCTAGAGAATCTGAAAAGTCTTTCACGAGGAAAATATTCAGTGGAGTTTTCTGAAATTTTTTACTAGGAAGCTATAGGCCATGCTTTACTTATTACATCAGTATAAGGGACTGAGAGCTTTATTGAAATAAGTGCTTGTGCCTCGCAGTCACATACCTGTCCCTGGGATACACCTCTTTCCTCCAATTTTCTTATTCCCCTCCCCATATTTCTAGAATTCTGTGATTTTTTTCTGCTTCCCAACAGATGTAGCAATAAACTCATGGGTTTACCATTTTATTCTAGAGTGAATTTTTATGTGAATATTCCAGAGTGATGGAGATGGTGAAAAACTGGAGAAATCAGTTATGGGGCTTGTTTCATTTTCTGAAACAACTGTTGTTTGACTTGTAACTTAATGTACTCTCTATCAAAAGCCACTTTTTTTCTGTTAATAATCATCCTTCAGATAATTTTGAAAATCCATTTAAGTATTACATAGTACACACACTTTTTCTGATACTTTGACTGACACAAGTAATTTTATTACATGGGAAGTAGAAGCTAATGCTGAAATTAAATCCCAATACTGTACATTTAGAGTTAGTATAAAGGCATACCTTGGAAGAAGGTATCATATAACGGAGTCCAATTATATGAGAGAGAGCTTAAACTTTCATTTTTTTCATTTGAATTAAAGGTGCAGAAGCCCCTTTCTGTCCTGTATCTTAATATGCAAGTGATGATACTGACAAAAACATTGCCCCAGACAGCTTTGCCAATTTGTAAAAAAAGTCTTCCCTCGTGCTAGCTACAGTGGATAGGGATGCAAGGAAAGGACAGACCAGAACAATGTATTTCTACTCTCTTCCTATGAGTATTTAATAAGAGCGAGACCCAGTTTCAAGTAAACTGAGCTTTTTTCATTATTATGTGGCCTCTAAACACGAAAATGCAAAATCTGCCCCAAACATTTTTCTGGTGATCAAGTCACTGAGAAATGTTTCCAAATAGTCAAAGCCCAAGTCTTAATGAATTTTAAAAGCTTATGAAATATTCTTTGGTTATATATGCTTTAAAACAAAAGGTTTATTCTTACATGTTGACATGTCTTTATTGGGACCATTTACTTTCTTTTTATAGGAGTGAAAGCATTGCTACTTTTATGCCAGTATGTTTGATTGTGTACGACTTACTTTTTACATTTACAGGGATCTATTGTGGCTTATGAGGAAAAATAAAATTTCTGTAGTGTGTTTAGTTAACTCCCTCTTGAAGTTAAGCAGGACATATCCTTGGAAATTTCTTAAAGAATTATTCCTAATGGCGCCAATGAGACCCTTGCTCTGCTTGTAAAAAATGTATATGAATTTATAATGGACAAAGATACAATTATCCCAGAATAGCTTCAGGAAAAACCATCCAGTTTCTTTCAGAGGAGGTGCACAGATATGGATTGCAGTACATGTTACTGTTCTGTCGGCAGGCTGGCTCTTATTTTCAGTGAAAGACATATTCTGTTATGACTTCTCGATGGTCAGAAATAATATCCTTTAAATCAAGCTATTGCACTTCCTAACTTGAATTAGTTCTTATTTATTAGAGTATGGGACAAAGGATAATCTTTCCCCAGCATTTGAATATTGCCAGTGATGAAAAACCGAATGCTTGAAACCTCTTGGTACTCTCATATATTTGCAGTCTCTCAAAGTCTGTCCCAGTTTAATCCAAGAAATTGCAAACTCAGTCGCATTGTAACAAAAGAAACTATCTTCATGGACCTTTTTCTCTTTCCTAGATCAGTGTCGTCCTCTGTATTCCCACTAAAGCTTTTATGAAAAGTCCTTATAGAGCTGAATAAACCTTGTTAAAACTTAATTACATGTTGTATTAAAAACACATCTGGAAAGGCTATGTCTCATAGTTTAGTGTTTAATTATTAACATTTTTTTCTGATGACTCCCCAACAGACTTATTAAGTACATGTTCTTTCTCATGAAGTTGGAGGAACTTTCAGATGTGCAGAACCAAAGTTTGCACCAAAGAAAATGTCTTAAACATCCTCAGTTCTCCCAGCACCTGAGCATATTTAAACCTGGGACCTGATTGTCCTTCTTTACAGCTGCTCTCAAGCATGAATTACTGCAGCAGTATCTCCACTGACAGTGAAGTGCTTCCTCAATAGATGTGAGTTTATTGTCTAAGTACTGTTGCTAGGAAAACCAGCTGATTAGACGGCCAGTGTAGCAGGCAGTTGATGTAATACACGCTTGATAAAACTCTTATCAGAGCCTTGCACACTTGCAAGAATGCCTACAATTCAGCTGGATTTATCAATATGAAAAGAGCCCCCTTCTTCCTTCATTTCATTCACCTGTTGGAAGCGGCCTGTGCAGAGCTATGTTTTAAAGCTTAAAATCAATACTCTGTCATCTACTGCTATTCATGTCCACCACACTGTGACACACAGATGCAGCCAAGGAAATGCTGGGTCAGAAGGAGTTTCGAGTACTTCAAGTTGCTTTGTCTTCCATATGCAGATGCACACTCCTTCAAAGGTCTTTCAGGTGCTATCTGCAGTGAACCGAGTCCTTCATATTCTGAGGGCCACAATAGGGGAAAAAAAGCCATCAGAAGTGAATAAGTGAGGACAAATCTTGGGCATAATGTTCAACTGCATTTGTCTCTACCCGAAGGGTGTGACTGATTCAAGGCTTCTGTAGGGGCCACACTCATGTTTTATTATTATTATTATTATTTACTTAGCCATAAGACACTTTTGATTAGTGTTATTTATGGATATGAAATTGAAGACAATCCTTTATTTTTTATAAAAAATCCTGTGTTAATTCTTATCAATCAAATCATGTCATTTGTTTCAATTGTTTGTGCAGCAAACAACTTCCAGCAATCAAAAGGAAATATTTCTTTAACTCATGCAAAAATTGTATTCTTTATACTACCAAGAAAGATGACCAAAAGAAACCCTTTAACCTTGGCAAAAAATCTAATTGTGTGCTAGACCCACTAATAGCTTGCTCATTTAGCATCACTGGTCCCTTTGGCAACCGCTTTGTAGAAGGCAGATTAGCTTTCGGATACCTTTCAGATGGGATTTGATGGATGACATTAGATTGCCATAGAAGCCCCTACACCCTTAAACGGAGTGGTTACTGTAGCAAAGGGAAGTCACTTCCCTTAGCCAAGAACAATACACCTTGGAAATTTTTTGCCTTTCAAAAGGCTTTATGATATCTTGGCCATTTGGGTGCAATTTGAAACACTATCATATACATCCATCTGAAGAGGAGGAGGAATCATAGTATAGAATCATAGAATCACTATGGTTGGAAAGGACCTCTAGGATCTTCAAATCCAACCTTCCTCCCAACATTTCCCTAACCGCTAGACCATAGCCTCAACTGCTACATCTACTCGTTTTTGAACACCTTCAGGGATGGTGACTCCACCACATCCCTGGGCAGCTCGTTCCAATGTCTAACTGCTCTCCCAGTGAAGAAATTCTTCCTAATATCCAATCAAAACCTCCCCTGGCGCAACTTGAGGCCATTTCTTCTCATCCTATCTGCAGTATTTTCAGAGAACAGAAGAGTTTAAGATTTCCGAGATAACATTTTTCAGTACCTCACCACTCGCTCAGTGAAGAAATTATTCCTAATATCCAATTGAAACCTCCCCTGGTGCAGCTTGAGGTCATTTCCTCTCATCCTATCACCAGTAATTTGGGAGAAGAGGCCAACACCAGCCTCACTACAACCTCCTTTTAGGCAGCTGGAGAGAGCACCTCTCAGTCTCCTCTTCTCCAGACTAAACAACCCCAGTTCCCTCAGCTGGTCTCCATAAGGCATGTTTTCCAGCCCTCTCACCAGCCTTGTTGCCCTTCTCTGGACCTGCTCCAGCAACTCCATGTCCTTCTGATCCTGTGGTGCCCAAAACTGGACACAGTACTCAAGGTGCAGTCTCATCAGTGCCGAGTCCAGGGGCACCATCACCTCCCTACTTCTGCTTGTCACACCATTTCTGATCCAGGCCAGGATGCCATTGGCCTTCTTGGCCACCTGGGCACACTGCTGGCTCATGTTCAGTCAGCTGTCCACCAGCACCCCCAGGTCCTTTTCCACTAGGCAGTTTCCAGCCACACCTCCCCAAGCCTGGAGCATTGCCTGGGGTGGTTGTGACCCAAGTGCAGGACCCAGCATTTGGCCGTGTTAAACCTCATACAGCTGACCTCAGCCCATTGCTCCAGCCTGTCCAGATCCCTCTGCAGAGCCTTCCTACCCTCCAGCAGATTGACACTCCCACTGAATTTCATGTCATCTGCAAATTTACTGAGGGTTCATTCAATCCCCTCATCCAGGTCATTGATAAAGATATTGAAGAAGACTGGTCCCAAAACCAAGCCCTGAGGGACACCACTTGTGACCACTCACCAACTGGATTTAACTCTTCACCACAACTCTCTGGGCCATTGCTGTACTGAAGATCTGAACAATCATGTGCTTTTCAAAATATGATTAAAATAATACTGGGATAAGTGATTTTGCAAAGATGCAAAAGTTGTGAACAGAAGAGGATGTGTTGATTACTCCCAAATACACAAAGATTTGCTGCCTGGAGCAAAGTATAATTATAAAGGCATTCTAGTCAGCCTTCCAAAATCATCAGGAATGAGTTTGATAAATTTAGTTAACTGCTAGTGCAAGCTTTACTATTTCAAATACTTTGGGCACATTTTCCCATGCAATGGTTTGTATCCTCGTGTCTTTGGTTTATTGAACAGCTAGTTTGCTGCTAAAAGAATAATTACAGGCAGTGCAAAAGTTGATTATAAGCTGAGCACTTTTCCAGTTTTTCTGTGTCCCTTGAAGCAAAGGAGAGTGTGAAAAGGCCTGATTTTCATTTTTGCAGGTTTTTTTGCTGTTGTTGTTGTTTTATAATACCTGCGAAAAGTTGTCGCGTAACAAGCAAGCGCAGTGCAGTGGAATATTTGGGCTTATAAACAGAGTTCAGTCAAAAAATATCATTATAACTCGATTATACCAGGACAATTTTGTAACTTTGAAGATCCTTTGCAACCTTAGCAAGGTCCAAAGAGTGCAGCAGGGGGTAGAGCAGAGGAAATCAAACCAGGTAGAAAGTGGAGGTATACAGAGTACAACTGGGGAGGCTAGGAGTAGGAGGAAGGATTGCATACTGATGATTTAAAAATAAATTTATAAATCAGTTTATAAATCAGTTTCAATATAACTTGGACATCTATCACAGAACATAGGCTTCCTGAAAACTGACTTGGTCCTTTCTTTTCACTTATAGACGCTGACCATTGAAGAGCCATGGTTTAATGGTGTGAAACTAAGTTTCAGTATTCAAAATACTGCTCAGATTGTTCTGAGATAAATTCTTCAGATTCAGCAATGTCTGCAGGAGGGTGTCAAACTGACCCCATCCCTGCAGCCAGTTGTGCCATCACATGAAAAAAGCATTCTTTCTTTTGGTTCACTTGGGGTTTTCCCAGCAGCCAGACTTGTACGGGTGATTTTTTGGATGTGTGCCTGTTCTCTGTACTTGTCTTTGATTGCTTTCCCCTTTACACTTCTTTTTTTGCTAAATTCCTTCATGGCTTGTGGAAAACATTAGTTTTATATGTGTCTTCTCTGTCCTTGCATTCCTCACAAAAATGCTTCACCACAGTATGCCCTTTTATACCTTAGTCATTCTTGCTTACTGCTGCACAAAAGCCATAGCTGATCCTGGGAAATCTTTTTCTGTGACACGCTGATGTATTGTGCTTAATATATTATCAGAAATGACTAGACTGCCTCAGGCAGCTCCAGCAACCCAGAAAGCATTGGGGGTTTTTATACAACAGCTCTTTTAAAACAGCTCCTTTTAATCCCACACAGAGAAACTTTTTTTCCCTTTGATTTCCTGCAGATAGGGTTGGCATTTGATGCTACAGACAAAGACAAGTCAATAAGACCTTGCTCAGGTGAAACCAACCTGAATGTAGCAATAGCTATGATGAGTGTTATTTGTACCGTTCATTTGTACAACATTGCAGAGAACTTCATCCAGCATCCACTGTTACCCACCACCAAAAGGACAATCTTGCCCCCATTTTAAGAGGGCAGTGCTGCTAGGGCCAATCCCACCACTGCGTTTGCACGAGAAAGCAAGAAAGCTTGCATCCTGTTGTAAGGCCCTGGAAGGCTGTTCTTACTAATTAGTTTAGAGAAACTAGAAGGAGGTATTTCAGAAAACTTCACATTCCTTGCACATAGTGCAGTTCATCTTGCAGTTAGGTTTGAGCTCCTAGGACTTCAAATCATCTGTAGTCCGGGAGGGCAGGCTGCTGTCCCCAAAAGATTTTAAAATTATTTTTCTTTATTTTACCTTAAGTCCAGAGTGAGTGTTTTTCTTGACAAACTATTTGCAGTTCTGTAACTTTGGACACTAGAAATGCTAGCACAAATCCCATACATGTTTTCTAAATTAAAATCCAAAATGACCATATCCTCTGATCATAATATAAAGAACAATTTAGGATTCAGAATGACACCAATCTTTCAGAGAGTTTCATTTAATTTAGGAGCTCATAATGAACAGGAATTGTTAATTTCTTTGAAATCTTCTTTCAAACTAAACTCTAGCTACAGCCTAACCTTCTGACTAGCTGGGTATAGTCACAGTGCCAATAGCTAGAAATTCAAGTGCACAGTGCTCTTCTGTCCTCACAATAAACTTGAAAACTGCCTGTTTTGGACCTCAGCCTGAAATGTTCTGCATGCCTTCTCCTGACCTCAGCTGTCACAGTGGCACCCTGCACCACACAGGAAAGCATCTTTGTTTTTCATCAGCTTCCATTTTAGTGTAACAGGGAGATGAAGCACAGAGTTTTTAAAACATATACATTGCTCCACATGTTCTTTCTGTGTTTCTCCTATGCTATGTGTACATACCACTTTCTAGAAAATGGGTACGGATGTGGTCTAGAGCTAAGAGAAAGAGCAGGTTTATGAATTACATCTTTTTCAAAAAGATATATTTTTTTCAAAATTACAAAATCTTTTTCAAAAAAAAAGACTGCACAGAATGCTGCTCAAATTGCTCATCAGGCAGCTTGAGAAAGCTGAGGTGCTTGGTAGCCAGTGTTACATGGCAGAAATCTTTCTCCTGTATTCAGGACAGAGATTATACTTACAAAATTATAAAATGAGGTTTTTCCCCTCAGTTTTGGTTGTGGTTTTGTTCTTTTATTTTTGTTTCCTGAGCTCAGAAGTCTTGTATGAACAGCAACATGCCTTCACGAATGTGCTAAGGAGGAACCTTTTGGGACTGCTTCTCGAAGTGCTTTATCTTCTGCTGACAAATTGGTGCCAAGTCCATGAATGTAATTAAGTCATCAGCAAAAAATTTGCAGCAAATCAGAGAACCTCAGAGGTATGGACCTGCAATAAAACCAGTGTAACAAATGATTTATCTACTTCTATTTGTCTTTTCAAAGGTTGAAAGCTCAGCTTCATGGCAAGCTGTAATATCACCTTATCCGCACCCACATTATTCTTTTCCAGGTTTCCTGACATTCCAAAGGAAAAGACCAGGGCAATAGCTTGGAGTAATTTGATGTTTACCTCCATTGATATCTGCAGTCTTGAAAGCTTCTTGGACACCTCTGCTACACTCCTCAAGATAATTATCTGGACAATAAAGCAGGGCGGGGTCAAGTATGCCAGTGATTCTCTGTTTCCCTCTGCTCTGTGGAGCTGGGTTCCTGTCAGTAAGTAGAGATGCCATTCTTTTTCCAGGAGGAGAGTAACAAAGTTTGCTCCTATGTCTTTCAAAGAAACTCAGGAGACATCATGCCTTCGTGAACCACATAGTTTCCAGTGCTGAGCTGATGTTTCTATCACCACAGAGGACTTCTAATGCTCAGGCAGGACCTTTTATGGAATTGTATTGTTTACCACGAAACTTTTTTGCTTTCCTCATTCAGACGTAGGAAAGATAAACAAATGGGCAGAATCTTACTGTGTTACCGAAGACCAGGATAATAGTTTTAGAAATAGAGCAATATAAGTGGCTTTTCTGAGCACTAGCAATTTAGAGGCAAAATGTAAACAGTGTCATGATTCTGGATAAATTAATATAAATTTCCAAATTTGCCAAATTTATTTTTTCCCCTGAAAAAGAAGTGAGCAGAAATATTTTTCTCACTTCTTGGAACCAAGTTTTGTTCTCCATTTGAAAAAAGAGCTAAACTTTTCAAAGGAGTTGGTAGTGTTAAAATCTTGGTAGAGAAGCACACATTTCTCTAAAAACACTTGCAGATCCCCACTGGCCATCTCAGCCCATAGGCCAAGAACTGAATGCACCCATAGAATTAGTTCTTCTCTGATAGAAAAATGTATTTACAACAGAAACAGAGGTATCATTTGCTGTTGCTGTGCTTTTGCTGGGGAACACTGCCTTTGAAGAACTCCAGAAATCAGGCTGGCTGCTCTGGGTCTGAAAGGCAGACTTCAGCTGGCCAGAGTCAGTGAGAAGGTGTCAAGGGACTTGAGTCACCCTCAAAGTGAAGATTCAGTTGTATAAATATAGGCACTCATCTTTGGAAATTGTTTCTCTGAGCTGCATCAGTTTCACCAGCAGTAAACCAAGGCAATAGGCTGATGAGAAGACCCAAGTCCTACATGTAAATGTAGCTTTGTTACTGAAAAACTGTGAATTGCTCAGATGTGGAGGGAGGAGGGCTTATTTCCCTCTCATACCTCTTGTTCAAACTAAGTTACACGGCTGCACAGTAGGTATTTGGAAACCACTTTTACTAGATGTATTTTCTGTTTTAAAATGTCATGTTGTTATGAACAGTTAGAAATCCAGATGTGCTTTGTTACAAAGAGAACATTTTAAAGGGACAGATGTTCTCATACACTGTCAGGTCAGAATGTTTCTGTATCTCTTGTATCATTTCATTGTTTAGAGTCAAGGAATGTAATTTTCACAGCAACATTCATTAATGTTTATGAAACGTGTAATCAGCTCTAAATAGAAACAAATACCAGCATCAGTTCCTTTCTTCTGATTCATGCTCTGTTTTTATACATACAACTCGTGCAATTGGATTTTTACTTTAAGCAGATTCCTCATATGAAAGCATACTTAGCTTTCAAATTTAGCTTTGAAAAAACATAGGATGAATGAAATTAAATGTTTCTTTTGGATAGCATGCTGACAAAGAGAAGGAAATCCCTTGCTACAGGATATTGCAGTCTTGGGTCATGAATGTTTAAGCAGGAGTTACTGCCATCCAGAGGAGAAAAGCCATAAGCTGTCATATTTTGTTATTTTTTAAAGCCTAGAAAGGTTAACCTAAATGGTTGATACAGTTTATTTCATATTAAGGAACCAAAGAATAAAGAAATAATAAAAATGTACCCAGAGGTTTCTGTGGGGTTTTAATACGTAGTTATTTATGGAACAAAGTTCAGAGCAACATAAAAGAAGCACAGTAAAAAATGCATTTGTAGAAGAAAAAGCAGTAGGCCATAAACTGGATTTATTTTCCTTTCTGCAGTTTGAGATACTTAAGGAAGAAGTTTTATAAATACCCGTACTAAGTTCCAAGCTTTGGATAGGACACAAAAAGTGGGAAGGAGATGTATAATCCATACCAGCTGTAACTCAGGGCTCTGTGGATGCGCAGGCAGAGGATGCTGGCAGAGGATTTCCACGGGGCACTCAGCAGGGCAGGAGGAGGGAAGCTGTCGGACACGGCCCAGGTATCCTCCCGCCCTCCCTGGAGGGTCACAGGCAGTGCTGGTGGCAGGAAGCACTCAGGAATTGGTGGGGTCCCTTACATCAGGAGAACGGATCATGCCTGGGGGCTGAAGGTATTTTTCACAATTCCTGATAATCCAATTAGGAAGAACTAAGGTGTTGAACTCTAAACAAAAGGCTCCTCTCTCTTCAGTCCCTCCTTCCCCCCCAAAAATGCCAAAACCACAGTAGAAAACAAAGAAATAGGTGATTTGGGGAAAGAAATCAAAGTTTATGTCTTCTGCCCAGGGTGTCTCTGAAGCTGAGCAAGAACAAAAGTTCTTAGCTGAAAGGGAAAAGCAAGTCAGAGAAAAAAATGTTAAACTACTGAAATGCGATGCCTTTTTTGGACAAGCCATCTTCATTCACAAACATGTGCAAAACTCAAGAACGGCCATTCATTTTACACAAAACCCGATAACGATAACCCTCTGAAGAAAGATCTTTCTAAATAGTATCTTATCTAAATCGCATCTGAGGACCCTCCTTAATTGTAACGTCCAATATTTTGTTTTCCTTTACCGGAAATCAATTTCTGGCTGCTCCTATTTCTCCGGATGCATATTCCGAATATGGAACAATGAGGCAAGTTGAATTTTTCCGGATTTCACAGAGATTTCGGCGGGCTGGGCTGAGGCTCCTCCGCCCCCTGCTGGCCGCGCGGCTCCGCTGCACCCTCC
>NW_008617162.1:0-6449 GCF_000691845.1 Merops nubicus | reverse complement strand
ACTTTCAGATTCTTCAGATGATCCCGATTCTGATCTTCACTTATGGTGGGCAGTTCTCCCTTCCAGTCCCTGTCACTCTCCTCCCTAACTCCACGCAGTGAAGACTGAGCTGAAGAAGTCGTTGAGAACCTCAGCCTTCTCCAGGTCACTTGAGACCATTTCACCTGTTTCTCTCCTGATATTTAAAGTCCCTTCCAACACAAAACATTCTATGAATTTATGAAACTAGTAAGTCCCTTCTTGTGAAGATACTGCTCTCTATCAGAGAGTTCCAGATCATCACTAATTCTTTTTTTTTTTTTTTCCTAGCAGACTTAGCTTCTTAGCTTCTTCAGGTATATTCCCTGCATCTCCCACAGTTCAGAGGGGTCACCCACAAGGTTATTGTCAAGTGATGGGAAGACTTTTCAGCTAGGAGAAAGGCAGTTGGAGAGAGATGCCAGAGTTCCTCATAATCTCTTCCTCCAAATTCAGGCACCGAATTTTTAATGAAGAGTTTTTTTTACATTTGAGGAAAACTGCACCATGTTAGGACTACATCAACCAAAACCTTCCACTCAGATGTTTTTCCTTTGTGACCACAGCATGGAGGCTGCTTTCGTGCACCCCTGCACCTCCCATTTTCAATCAGCCCTGGAAGGAGATACGAGCATGATGAACACAACTTCTACACTGACATCTCTCTGTAGCGGGAAGAGGAATGTATCATAGAAGGAAGGATGAGATAAATATGGGCAGGTTTTCAAACTGTATCCTTTTCTTTTGAGATGAAGGCACTGGTAGTAAAGAGCTTCTTCTCAATACTGCCATACACGAAAATGGTACAGAAATTATACCTGTCTCTGAAGAAAAAAAAAAAAAGCAAATAACCTAGAAATACTGACTGCACAATAGAAGCTCTTGTTTGGTAAAAAAAAATGCCTAGAGAAACAGCAAGGAGTACAGTATCTTCTTTCCTTTAATCCTAGTGCTGGTGCAGTGACAAGATACAATATCATTAATATTATTTCCCTTTAATGGTTTTGGATCATTAGTTGTCATCATAGTTGATTATAGTAACTAGCTATGCACTTAAATGTATGTGACTGGAAGCATGATCAGTAAATTTAACTTACTGTTTCCCTAATGGGGTTCATTTATGTCTTCAGCTTGGTGAAATCAGTAGTAGCAGGCAGGACTCAGTTTAAAGCCCATCTAAGTCAGCTCAGGATTGTTTCCTTGTTCTACAGGAAATTTCAGTCAAATCCATGCAGCATGTCCACTTACAGATGTAAAAATGTTTTACTAAAAACTGAAAGCTCATTTATCAGAGATCTTTTGGTGGATACATATGTGTACATATGCCATGGTGTATATTTTGTATGTATCAGCCATTAATTTTACTTTCTTAACGAGGTACAAAGATAAAAAATTGTGTCAATGGCTGAGTTCATGTGTGTACATAAAATGAATTGTGGGTAGTGTAATAGAAATTGCAATAAGCTCTGTTTCCACATGTAATGGGGTATAGTATAAATTTTATTATTATGCTTTCCAGCACATAAATAATACAAATTCTCCAAAGGGCCCTTGCAGACATCAGTTGATACTTCTCTGGTTTTGTGGCTTGCAGAGTGCTACTGGTTATGTGTTACTGTTATAAAAACAGAAAACACTGCATGAGTCGCTTTACCCTTTCTGCTATCTTGTATTTTGTACTAAACAGACCTTAGTAACACAAACTGTGTGTAGAAACAATCTGTGTCCCACTCTAGAAAATTAATGAAGGGCATCATATTTTGTCACTTTTTCTCAGTGACAAGGTCCTTAGAACTGCTCTCTGTCCAGAAATATAGCATTTAAAAATGTAGCAGTCCTTTAAATAAAAAGTTTTCCACAGATTATCACTACTGAAGAAACATAATCCTGCTTGATATTCAGCATATATTTTCTCCTGACGGTTTTATGTTACAATTAAATTTCATACTTTCTTTTCTACCACTTTGAATATGCATTAGAAAACCAAGCATCATAATTCTAAGCCAATTGGCTTGATTTGCTTGTTTAAATTCAGATATTGCTTCTTTCTGTGCATTTCAAAGAAAGGCCATGGGCTGTAACAGTGTATTTAGAATCAGCACAGCACATGGTCACTAAAGGTCTAGCTTGCATCAAAACTGTATTTCTAAATTTATGTGCTTTACATGAAAAATGAAATACTGTAATTCTAAAGTGGTTTATTGGAGTAACAAACTGTAGAGAAACAATAGAGCTAATGGAGGGTTAGGGAGAGAGGCAGATTATGGAACTCATTGCGTATTAGTTGAAAATTAAACTGATATTTAGACGGACTTAATAACTTAATAAGATTCATTTGAATGCAAAAGAATGAACATTGAGTTGATATTAACTTTTAATGCTTGTCATTTTATGTTAATTTATAGTCTTAAATTATCGTTGATTTTTTTGTAATCAGACTGGCTAATTATACCTCAAACATGTAAATTTGACATGATGCCAACATCAAATTAAAAAGAAGGGAATTCAACAAAGTACTTGGTTATAAAGACCTATAATTCACTGAAACTGGATTCTGGCTAAGTTCCTCCAACCACAAAAAGCATTATGCTTTGCACTAGTGAAATCATTCCATTTCTCTGAGATGATTTCTTTAGTTTGTTTTACTGAGGAGACACAATGCTAATGCACTGTATTTGCATAACCGTTTCCTGATCAATGATTTGATCATTCTTAGAGAAATTCTTCAGCTAGCCTTGATATCTGCAGATGCTGCTTGCAAAGATTCCTTCATGCAAAAAGCATCATTAAAAAAAAATATGTTTTTGTAGCACTGAGATAGTCCCAAATTGGGATCATGAGTTCTGTTCCTGAACAGTACATAGTTATTCTTGTAAATCCTAAAGGTCTACTAACTTTTTGAAACCAAAATGCAAAAGTAGTGCCTTTATTTTATATATCTGCTTCCCTTCAGTGCAATTATTTCCCAACATACCTTAAACAAAGTTACTGTGTCTAAGCATGTCAAATAGGCAGGACCTGATACGCTACTGGAAGATGAGCAGTTTCTTTTCTTCATTTATACTGTGGAGTTAGACTTCATTTTATTTCTTTTATCATGTTTCCAGAATTGAAATCATAAATTTCTCTGTCAGCTCTGTACAGATAGCTTTTTAAATGCTCATAATTCAGATGTGTTTAAAAAAACATAATCTTCTAGCTTGAATGACCTTGGCCTTCATCAGATTGGGAGATAGATAGTGCATGCAAAGCTTTAACAGTAGGGATGTGTTGAGCACATTATTGCACCAGCCCTCTACCCATTCAAAGGATTTGTTTGTTTAGCAAGAATTTGTGTAATGGAACCCAACTATTTAATTATTTTTTGTTGTTGTTGGCATGCATGTAAGCAAATGATATGATTGACATATGTAACAAATTAAAAATCCTTATTCCTCCAGTTGGTCATTCTTCTTCCTCCTCCTACCTCCCGTTAGGGTCAGCACTTTTTTTTCATCCTGTCTTTCAGGACACAGATTACAATGAAAACAGTAAACTAAACTTTAACAGGACAAATCTTCACTCAACTAAAATTTCAATTGATTCAAAAGGGAAGTTTCTCCAAAATAAGAATTTAAATTTGAACTGTGGCTTTTGGGTCGAAAGTTAGTGCAAATAGCTACATTAGGTGAATTTTCTACCTCTGCTTCAGTTCTGTGGGAATGTTGAAGCTAGGGACTGCCTCTGGGTCTATGAGGTATTTTACAATGTCATCATAATCTGTCCTCACTCAGCCATACCTATAGCCAAGCAAAGTCCCTAACCCACAGAACTGTCATTAGTGACTCCTGCAACACTGGGAAAGACGAGCAGAAATTCTCTGTTCTGCCCTACCATCAGGGCTTTTGAGGACAGCTTTCTGGCAGCAGGGTGTTACAGTGCTCCCATCACTAAGGCCATGCAGAGCTTAGGCAAACCTGATATAAGGTTAGCAGTCCCATGAGCAGCCAAAGAGCCTCAGGGGCAGAAGGTCAGTGATGGGTTTCCACCACTGCCCAACATGGGCAGCCTATAAGCTATTCTCTTTTCTAAGAGTAGTAAAACTGTCAGCCTGTGTGTTATTTTCTCTAACCGTTTTATGTGTGTAGGTTGTCAAGCTCACAATTACACCCACAGCTAACTAATAATTATGGAACATCAGTCTTTGTTGCCACCTGTTCAATGTGGTTCCCCATCTCTGTCCAAGCCCACATTATCAAACTGCTTCTTATTTACGTTGAGGCTTTCCATTTCCAGCACTACCCATATTGTTATTTTTCTATCATAGTTTATCTTTTTCAATGCTTAAATCACAGCGATTTTGTTGGTTAGCTTTTTTTGTTTGTTTGTTTTGTTGTAGGAAGGAAAGGAGAGATTAGAGGGGGTTGGTTTTACTGACTGTTAGGGGGTCTTATGCAATGGGAATTATTTGAGCACCTGTATGAATGGCTCTGCTCTAACATCTTTCATCTATGCTGCTGTTGAACCCATGAAATGCATGTAGTAACAGTTGCAGAGCACCAAGAGGTTGCACTTGCCCCTGGTGAAGTGTAGTGAAAATAGAAGAATTCTGAAATTTGCAGACCATCCTTATGATAACTAAGAACACATCTTTTCGGTGGCTCAGAACTCATTTCCTTTTATTAAAGCATCTTTCCATAATAGCTAGCGCATACTTACAATGCTAGTTACTTTCTTGCAATTATGTTATTCAGAAATAATTGGATTTCTGGGTTTAATTGGGCTCTAAATTAGCCAGAGCTTTCATAAAAGCTATTACAGAGATTTCTAATAGCAGCTTTTCCTGCTATTTAAGCACAGAGTATTTCAATAAGAGTGATTCACTAGTGTAAAAAGTCTTGGCTGCTGTGAACTCTAGCACAGGTTCAGATTAATTATGACAATTTAGGCACCATCCTTTTGTAATTAAACATTTGCTCAAAACATTACCCAGAGTGTACAACTGTGTCAGACAACTGGTTGCCCCTTATTTAAAAAGACATGATTTTGTTTTCCAGCATTTTGGAAGATCAAGAAGCTTTGTGGTAGGTGGGCTCCTGATGACTGAGTTCAGAGGCAGGGTCACCGTCTGTGTGCTCCCACTGGTCATTCACCCAGCCAAGGAGGAGGAGGCTTCATGAGGTGTCCCTCCTGACACTCCCTCCCACCAGAGGGATCCTATGCTCCGTTTGCTGGCCACCTCTGGGAATATGTACTTGTGTGCAAACATCCCACTACTGGGAAAAACAGAAGTAAAAATGCAGTCAAGTATTTTCTAGAATATCCTGGGGCAGGTCCTTTGACTTTGCTGTCGATGATTGAGGGCAATGATGAGGTGATTCAAGGTGAAGGGTAACAGACCTGGCCTTTGTGCTTTCCTGTTTTCTGTTGGTGGCACCAGTGCTCCAGTGCAGCAGTTATCTGTGACCCTCACAATCTTCACCATACCCTGTAGGCTAGGCTGTGTTTTAGGCATCACTTTGATAAAGGAAAGGGGTGTTGTCTTATCCTGCCAGACAACATAACTCCTGCACCATAATGATGCCTTCCCTACTTACCTCCTGGCCCTGTGCAGGGATAGGAGGCAAGAACAGCAATTAATTAAATGACACTGGCCCCTGCATCCCATGTTTGCTGCACCAATTGGTTGACAGAGTCTGAAGATTTGCTTAGTCCTCCCTCATTCTGTCTAAGGTAAAAAAAATGAAGCTTCTCCCAGATACAATACTCAAGACTATGCTAATTGTATAATATTGGAATTGAGGATGGAGCGTGATGTAGCACATGAAAACGCAGGAAGGATTTGAGAAGGCAGACTGCTTGGGCTCTGTTTTTTAGATAACAAGTTAGTAAGTCTTTATTTGGCATTTTTTTGCTCTGGAAAATGCATAATCTAAGGAAATCTAAAATATATTTTGGTAAATTTGGCTCATTCTCTGAATCACTCACCCTTCTGAAGCCCAGGGAGACAAGCCACAGTGGTGAAAGACAGTCTTGTTATTACCTGCTTTGCTGAGAAGGTGGGAGCTGCTTAGCTTCAGCAAAAATATGGTTACTTGAAATAGCAATATTTTTCCTGGTCTAAATTAAAACAAGACTACGTGAGCTTCTGATCTCATTTTTTTCACTGTCCTTTCCTGGCTTTCAGGAACACATGTGCTCCCAGTAATGTTCTGCTCTGTTACTGGAACCACTTTCCATACAAATGGATATGTGTCAGATGCAGGTTTTTCCTTCCCCTTTAAATCAGCACCTGACAGAGCAGGTGGATCTGATTGCCACCATTGTTTGTGGGACTTTTTTCCCTCCACAGCATTCTTCTGGGGTATTTCCCTCTTCAGGGAAGGCATCCTATGCATAGTTTTTCAAAAAGGCTTATGTAAAAAATTGTCCTGGTTCCGTGTAAAAGGGGG
>NW_008617161.1:7146-17301 GCF_000691845.1 Merops nubicus | reverse complement strand
CGGGCCCGGCTCTCACGTGCGGCTTTTGTCAGTTGTGCATTTCGCACGGCTTCTGTAATTATTTGGTCAGGCGCGGAAGGGATGGTGAATTACAGTACGGGATGTGCTGTTTACTGTTGGAGGAGACAATACAGGTAGGATTGGCAAATGTTTCCTCTCCTGTTCTTAAGAACAGATGTGTCTTAATGTCTCTTTTGGTTTTCCTTACGTACTGGAACACCGGGGACATAAAACTAATGATAGCTGGTGTGATGTTGTCATAACCAGAATTTATTTTGCAGCATTTCTTATCGATTTCCTGCTTGATTTTTTTTTTTACTCTTTAGTAAAAATAAACTGCTTCATTTCAGTTGTTTTATGTATGTATGGTGGGTACCTGCTCTGTAAAGTATAGTCTAAGTAGAACCTGTAAGAGGGGACCATTTACTAGTCACATACTACAACCAGTTCTTAAACTTAATTAATGCTATGACTGATTCTTAAATAACTAAACAGGACGTAATATTTTGGCCACTTACCTAAAGTTCACTAGAGTCTTAAAGCAAAAAACTTATATTATTTTATGAGTGTTGCAGTTGTACCTCAAAAATATCCTTGATTGTGGGTGAGCCTGATACATAAGACTGGAATAATGAACTTCTGAATGTAATGTGTCCCTTAAGCTTAGTCAGGTGGTTGCTTTGGTGTTGCGGGGTTTTTGGTTTTGACCATTAATGGTAGGTCATTAGCCACTAAGAAACAGTGATGCTTTAGTAGTATAGAACACACTTTATAGGAAAAACAGTTGAGATTATTTTTCTATAACCAAGAGCTGTTGCTCCAAGGCCAAGCTTCTGCACAATTAACATGTGGTGGAACTAAAACATCTAGCACTGCAAGAGCACCTTTTTTTTTTTCCCCCTCAGTATAACTGTATGTTGACTTTAAAGCCATTTGTTTTCAGCTATGATAATTTTTCGTTTTTTGTTAACAGGGTATTTCAGTTACTAAGATGTAATTGCTGAATAGTTATAAGTGTTTTCATTTTAAACACAGAGGTGTGTACCTCTCAGTTTAAGCACATAGTAAGTTTTGTGCTTTTTCCTTTTTTTCTCTCTAGGAAACACATGAAGAGCATGATACTTCTACTGAAAATGCAGATGACTCTAACCATGATCCTCAGTTTGAGCCCATAGTATCTCTTCCTGAGCAAGAAATAAAAACACTGGAAGAGGATGAGGAAGAACTCTTTAAGATGTAAGTAGAGTATTTCTGTATGTTATCAAAACATTTATTAGACTTAAACTTGATAAAAGTATTTATAAAAAGCTAGGGAGCTTGTTTAGGAATCTCTATGTATGAAGTGGCAATCTAAGTTAGTTGCTGCTTACTGTGGTGGGCAGAGGTAGAGTGGGGAGATGAATAATAATGCCCCAAGAGGACACAATGAAGTCTGGAGCAATAGAAGGTGGTTGATGTTATATATCTGGCTTTGGTATTGTTTAGCCTAAAATAAAACATGAATTTGAATAGTAATTAGAGGTTTGAAATTGTGATCATAGCATAAAAATAGTACTGGCGTGGATAGGTGATAACTGTAGTGTTGCTGCTGTGCATGCTCAGTTGTAAAGGTGATGTATGATATGTTGAAACAGTAGATGAGGTGCCATAGTGGGGTATTTGTGGCAGCACTTTTTCTGTTTTAAATGTAGGGTGTTTTTGTAGTTTTTTAGATTTGGCTTATTGTCAAATCGGGGAATCTTGCTTAAGGTGTGTGATCTGCCTGAAGAAACATGGAGGCTAAAGGTTTAAGAAGTGTTTTGAATTTGATGCATGATGTGTTTGCTTTAAATTGGTTTTAAAAAAACTGCTTTTACTTAATTGCAGAAGGGTTATTGCTGACCTGGAAAAGAGGTTTAAGTTCTCCATTTACAGCTGGCACAAACTAAAGTGATGGTTTCTGACAAGTAGTGTGCTGTGCTAGCTGACCTTTAGGCCTCTGCACGTGTGATGTGCAGTAGAAGATGGAAAGAATAATTTTATTTAATAAGTTGGGGGGAGTAATAGTGTAAGTTCCAGTGCCCTGTAGGCTCATCTTTGTGTATAGAGGGGTGAAGGAGGAAAGAAATCCATTGTTTTGAATGCTGGTTGATAGGGGAATTCTTTACTGAATACCAGCTGGACATGGAAAGAAGGACTTGCTTTGGAACAAAGTAGTTAATCTGCATCAAAGCCTCTGTTAGAGTAGCTTGCTCCAACATCTGACACCTTCTCTTGAAGGATTTGGCTTATTACAAGTCTCTATCCCTTACTCTTCTATCGAAAAGTGTAGTTTTATATATATCCTGTAGTGTGAGCAGGTGCTCCCTTTCCTGTAGCAGTGTCTTCAGCTACTCGCTAGTAGAGCTCAGACTGTCTCTTGGGTCAGTTCTGACTAATATCCCAAACTACTCCTGATTCTCTTTTGGCACACTGGCACCTTGGAAGATTAAAGAGTGGTGTTCTGAAGCAGGTATGTTGCACTGCAGTGCAGCACCAAGTTCCTTTTATTTCTCCTTTAAGAATAGCCACAGCTAGGTTTTTGGAGTTAAAAAGAAACGAGCTACTCTAGAGAGTGAGGCACCCTGTTAACAGTTCGTCAAGCACTAGGCTTGGAATTACAGAGGAGTCTTAATTCAAGAAATTGAGCCCCTTGAGGCAGTAAGTACTGCTGGTTAGATAAAGCAGCTGTAATCATGTATGTAAAAATCTCTATAGCAAAATCTGCTAATTAGATATTTGAATTTAAAGTGTTGCTGATATAAAATGTTTATCATCCTTCAAAAGTGTGTCCAGAACCTTTTGAATTTTGGTATACTCATTATGTAATTCTTAATAGTTTGTTATTGAAACTGTACTGTTCAGTCAAGTATGCTGTTCCAGAAAATGGCTCTACATGCAGGATAACTTCTTAAATTCTCTGTTGAAGGCGAGCAAAGCTGTTCCGGTTTGCCTCTGAGAACGACCTTCCCGAGTGGAAAGAGCGAGGGACTGGCGATGTGAAACTGCTCAAACACAAGGAAAAGGGAACAATTCGCCTGCTCATGAGGAGGGATAAAACCCTAAAAATCTGTGCAAACCATTATAGTATGTTATACGTCGCTATACTTCTTTCTTTTAAAAAGGAAACATACAATTGTACATTGCTGATTAGGAGCTCAGTGGGGTTTTAGTAGTACATAGAAGATTGCTGTATGTCTTTAAACGGGCATCAGATTTGTTAGAATGTACATACAGCTGTCTCCTGCTCTGCACACAAGGCTACAAGCATCGGAATCAAGGAGTGCTCATTTTTATTAAGCTGTTTTTTCCGCTGTAGTTGGTTTTAGTGATTGCCTGCAAGACTGAGTCTTAAAGTTGGTTGGTTTTTTTCTTCAGACTCTGGTAGTGTTCTAAGACACTTTAAAATTTAGCTGGGATACACACTGTGATTTTTCCCTCTGTGTGTGTGCGTTTGTGTGTTTAATCATTGGAGTGTTGAAAATGAAGATCATAATAGTATTTAGGATAAGAAATTAATGTATGCCACCTTCTTTTTGTAAAAGAATGAGGAATAAGCAGTCATGTAATAATTTACTACTTTAAGCTAAATGTTTGAATTGGCAGAAGCAATTGCTTAATCATCCGAGAACAGATACTGAGGTGCTAAACTAATCTCTGGCTGCCTTTCTCTGCTTGTGAAATAAACTGAAATGAATGTGGTGTATTCAACTAATTCGTTCAGAAAGAATGAGTATTGAGAGCTGATGAAGCAGGAGAGGTATGTTCCTTTGATCCTTTTTGAATAAAAATAAACACAAAAGGGCAAGACAGACCTGAAAGTCAATACAACTAGCAACAAGTAGACTAATTTGGTAATGCTGTGTTGCTTTCTTTGGTAATACTCAGGAGTTTTTGTGAAAAGTATGTAGTATTCTGTGAAGTTAAACTACATTTAGATAACTTGCTTGAAGTAGCTTCATACACATGTGAAGTCAGAAGCAATAATGCTTGTTTTCTTTTGGTAGATCTCTTCAAAAAGCCAGACTATTCAGAGGACCCAGGTGTTCCTGTTTAATAGATGAAAGGGGCAAATACAAAAGCAGTGTAGTCACCAACCCATAAGAATAACCCTTTTGTTTAGGAAAATAAATGTTACACATATGCAAACCAGAATTGATAAATTCATAGTGTTTGTGTTGGAAGGTTATTTTTCCCTTAGAAAAACTGCTTCCAGTATAGATTCCTTTATGAAATTTATGCTGACTCACAGGCAGACAAAAGGACTCTTCATTTTCACAAAACAAAGCGAAGCAAAATCTAACTTGATCTATGAATTTTAAAAATGCAAGAAAGTAAGTAGACAGTTTGGATTTCTCCTGAACTAAATGGAGGACCCAGGGGTTGGAGAGAGGGGGAAAAAAAAAAGGCTCATCTTAAAGTTTGCAAGTGTGTAATGTAAAAAGTCAGAGTAGCCTAAGAGTAGCATTCCAGCTTCTATCAGTCAGGTAAAGTAATTACAGTGTCTTGGAGAAGAGTGCTCAAATTTATTGGGAAGGAACAAATGGATTGAAAAATATACCGTGTACATCTTGCAGCGTTGTAGAATTCTGTAATGCCTGCTAGTAGAGCTTTAAACTGATGAGAGAAAACCAAACCTGATGACTAATTGTATGAATAGTGCCTTTTTGTAAAGTAGCATGTAGTATTTTCAGCGTGCAAAAGAATGAATGCTGTTTGGGTGTTTTTCTTCTAAAGCATTTGACTGTTCTTCAGAGTTGTGCTTATTGACTGCATTTCTCCTACTATCACAGTCATCTCTTTTAAACAATAATTGAATTAAACTGTTTCTTACCAGTAGGGAATCTTAACATTTCTTTTAAGCACGAATTGTCTTGAATTGTGTCATTTGAGGGTGTAAGGAAGAGTATATATGGGGATCATTGTCTTCTGTTTATCTAAAAGTAATTCCATGTAAAGTGCATTACATAACCATCAGTTGTCAATAAGATTGGAGGCTGGGGTGGAAAATATTTACTGTTGTGCTGTGTACATTTTTAATGCTTTCTTTTCAGTCACACCCTTAATGGAGCTGAAGCCTATTGCTGGGAGCGACAGGGCGTGGGTCTGGAACACACACGCTGACTTTGCAGATGAGAGCCCCAAGGCTGAACTTCTGGCAATCCGGTTTTTAAATGCAGAGAGTGAGTGGACTGGCACTGAACTTACAATGAGTGTGTCTCGTCACGTTACGCTGCATGGCAGTGCTGCTGTGAACCTCTTGCACAGGCTGCAGCTTACCACTGCATGGTAGTGTTAGCTAATTACTGTTTGGGCTGAGGGAAGTCAGTTAATGGCTTTTCCGTATGTGTTGACAGTGTAGTAATCGGGTCTCGGTAATATTTATAGAGCTTTCTGCCCTAGGCACTTGTTTTAACACAAGCCATTTCATGCAAGTGTAACGCCAATTAGAATAAAACTAAAAGCCGTAATACATTTAATACATGCTGCTTCCTTTCCTTTATTTTAGGTGCTCCATGATAGTTAAGATTACATTTTTCTGTTAAAAGCAAGGAAATACAGACCTGAAGTTTCTGGTCTGTCTGTATTAGCAGAGCATCTCTAGTGGTTTTTAGGTTTGTTTTTTTCAGCTAAATATTTATTTTGATTAAAAAATCTTTATTTTGATTAAATGGATCCCTCCATGAAATGTGCTAGTCAAACCCCAACTGTTCTACTAGTTAGTGGGTTTTCCTGGAGTGACTGCACTGGCTACCAGAACAGAAAGTAGGTCTGTAATTACATATGGAGCAGCTAGTGGGGATAAATGACAGTGCACCTCTCCCAACTCTTTAGGACTGATTAAAAGAAACAATAGGTTTTTTGCTTGAAAAAAGAAGCAAAATGAAAGAGGAAAGATGTGACCAACACTGAAATCGTGTGGAAAAGGGTAAAGCAGGGAACACATCTTCTTTCTATGTGCTAGATGGCTAATAAAGTGGCTCTGATTTTTAAAACTAGATGGATTTGCCTATGTTGGGGAAGAATTTAGTATATCTTCCTTGCTTCCTTTTCCTCAAGTCTCCAACATCATGTTGTTTAGCCACATCTTCCTGATCCACCTGCTAAGTGCTTGCTTAAGTATTAAGATTTTTTTCTTAAGTATTTTCTTCAGTATTTCTGAAGTATGAAATTGGAGGGCTTTGGTAACTATTTGCTTGTCTTTTAAAAGTTTCCCTCTTTCTGGTAGAGGTTTTTCAGCTTACTGAGTGTTTTGTCTTGAATTAATAGTTGTCTTTGCCTATTTGCCCTTTGCAGTACTCACTAATGACAGGTGAACAGATAAGTCCTCTTCAAGTATCTTTGTCTTTTGAGGTGCTTGAAAAGGAAATCAATGCAAATAGTTCCTGGACTAGTTTCAGTGTAGCTGCTGAATTCTTCTGAGGCAACAGTGACCTCACGTGGTCAACCAGACCAAGTTGGCTACAAAAACTTCCTTATTTCTGGTTCTAGTACCTTGCATAATCTGCTTTTGTCTTGTTGCTTTATTATTTGTGTAGAAACATTATTGTAGCGAGGGTCAACTTCTTGGAACGACTGTGGCTTAGACCACAACACAGTGAAGATTATACTTGCTTAGCTAGTGTATTTGGGAATAGTTTGAGTCCAGGCCTTTGGGTGTTGAATCTGAATGCTATACTAATGACATCAAGTCCATCTTCCATTTTTTATGCTAAGAACCCGAGGTTATGGTATGGGTGTGGAAGTCTTTTAGGGTATAATGTAGCTGAAAAGGTATGGCAGTTCGAAGTTAATCCTCAGTCTTTTGCACAGAGTCACATTAGCAGTCTGACGTATTCCTGTAGGCTAGGGACAGCTGGGAGTTGCAGTAACCACAAAGCAGCTCCTTCTGGCATTATGTTTTAACTGTTTTGCAAAACAAGCTGCTTTAATAGAATTTTCAAAGACAATTAACTGCTTCTGCACAAAGGTGTGATTCAAGAATTTTCCATAGCACTTACAGGTTTTGTTTATACAAAACTTCTTGGGTATCTTTGCTCAAGATCAGTATTCAGTGTTACAGAGAGGTAAAACTAACGAAAAAATATTGTTTTTACTGAAACAGATGCACAGAAATTCAAGGCAAAATTTGAAGAATGCAAGAGTGAAGTAGAAAAGAAAGCAAAGAAAGGTAAGTCCAGCACAGTGCCATTTCTTCTGTCTGTGGGAGTGGTTGCAGCTCCCTGGAGCAGCGTGGCTGCTGCAGCAGACTCACTCTGTGCTGAACTGCACTCTTCAGTTCAGGTGCTTTTCCCGTCTGCGAGAGGAATCGTTCACGGGAGTGACAACTGCCTTCTTTCTTGTAGAAGGCTGTCACAAGTGCTGGTGGGACATGGCTTTGTTTGGAAAAGCTACTAAGGAAACATTTCTGGTTTATAGTGCACAAATGAACACTGCTGACAGTTACACTTCCTCCTTCCACTTCCTCTTCCTAAATTCCACAGATATATAATCATGCAAGTAGCAAACTTCATTTTTTAATAGTTGTTACTGTGTATGAAGTTGTAGCATTTCTTCATAGGCTTCTATTTAACAGATTGATGCACAGTCTTGTAGAATTGCCTATGAGACGAGGTAGCACCCTGTAAAATACTTCCATCTTTCCAAAGTATAGATTACTAGTGGTCTGCAGCCAATGCTCTTCAAGATATTTATGTCAAAATTTTTAGATCTTAAAAACCTTCTATTCCTCAATTTCAAATGAGTAAACTTGAATTTTTGGTTTTGTTTTTTTTTTTTTAAGATAGGCAAGAAGCTTGATTCAACACTGTATGAAGTCTGTTACTGGTAGCAGCAAAGCTGACCAAATGTTACAGGTTCCTCAGTTGCTCATTAGGACCTCATTTAGTGAATAAAATAAGCAAGTGTAACCATCTCAATTTCTTGAATTCTGACATCCAAGGTAATAACCATAGGAAAAAAATGGAATTCATTGCTCTGCTGTTTAGTGGAGAATTTTTAATTTTTTGTTCTTAATCCAAACAGCTGTGTGACTACCCCCTTCACCCTCCAGTTCTGTACTTTTTCCCTTGTAACAGGAAAATCCATTACTGCCTATATGTAACTTTTTTTCCTAATCAATCTTTTAGCAGGCACAGACAAAAATGATAGTGCTGATAAAGTTGCTGAAAAACTAGAAGAGCTTTCAGTAAAGGAAGAGAGCAAAGAATCTGAGAAGAAAGACATCAAGGAAAAATCTGAAGAACAGCAATAAATCATCGAAGGCCTTGCAGAGTTTTTCTTTACTTTTTATTTCTCTTTTTTTTTCCTTTTTTATTTTTTTACAAGGGACTTTATAAGAAACTGAATTCACCGTTCAGGTTGTTTTTTCTAATCTCTCGCCCTTTTGAAGATGTCTTCAGAAAATCCATTCCCCAGTCATGAAAATGTACTGTGCTAACTCTCTTCCATAGTGGAAACACTTATTTATAGTCATCCAAGAGTCAATAAAGCAAACTTGAAAACAGCATCAGAGGACAGGACTGAGTTTTCTATATACTTTAAAGGCTTATGAATACACTTGTTTCATTGGGTGTTGAGATGCATATCATCATACCTGCGGTTTATCTAGGTTAACAGACTTTACCAGCAGGGAGAACATAAGACTGCATAGATGTTTCTTTCAGAGCTTCTAAAACTGCAGTATAACAGACCTGTCATGCTTTTTCTGCTGCATGTTCCTGAGCAGGGAGCGTGCCTGTGCTTCTTGAAATGCAGCAAACTTCTGGAATCAGGCAATAGAACATTCCTGGCACACTGGTAACGGTGTTCCATCAGATAGTGGAAGTCAAGGTGGGGGAGAAAATGTATTTTGTGAGATGTGAAGTATTCTCTTACAAAAAAAAAAAACTCTTCTCCCCACCCCTCAATTTGTAGTACTACACATGCTTGATTCCAGCACGAAGTTGTTGCTGTAGTCCCAGCTCTTCCATGTGTGCTACTTGCTGACCAAAGGCAGCAGCAGGCTGTTATACTGGGGTGTGTATACAAAGGAATATTAACTGCTTGAGTACCTTATTACAAGATTCCCCATTTCAGTGTATTGTGAAAGTTGTACTCTAAAATTTACAAGCTTTTTTTCAGGGGTTTGGAGCTTGCTTTGTTTTTACAAACTGGAGGGGTTCTGAGCTTTTAAGACTTGTGGCAAGAGGCTGTCCTTGAAGAGGTGTTCTGACATTCACTTTGGAACAGTTAAGTAGTACACACTTGAGGGGCACACTCCTTGCCAGAATGGATAAATTGACAAAATCTCTTCCCTGCAAGTCTGATAGATTGAATTTCATTGTTAACCACTAATCCAAGGGTAGTGTTAGAACAGCGATGGATTTCTGTAATACAGTTTCCAAAATAATTACAAAAGCAGGACAAAACTTGCTAAACTTTAAGACTGTATGATGTTAACCTTGGATAGCAAGACCTTTTTATCTTTATAAAGAGGCTTTCCAAATAGGTCAGGCTCTGCAGTTTACCTGAGGAAAATGTATTTTTTGGAAAAAATCTTGTCGTTCTACTTAGCACTGCCTTGTGATGCTACAATGAACCAGTCTTAAAACTGGAACTGTAATTAAGGTACTTGCTTCTTTCAAAAAAAGTAATTCCTTTGGTGTTGTGCATGTTCTCCTTTAAGTACAGCAGATATCAAAAGTCTGTTAATTAACAAAGATCGTTGAAAGGTGAAATAAAATGCGCTTTAGTGTTTCTGTTTTGGAAATAACAAGACAAAGCTGAAGTACTTAACATTTGAATGTATAAGCCAAATCTTTATCCCTGAGTCACTGTAAATTCTCTGATCTGATAATGTCAAACTGTCTAAATTGATAGAAATTACATTTTAAAATTTCAAAATAAATTAAAGTTTTCATTGAAAGGATTTGCTTTTTATTTAAAAAACTTACCGGGATTGCATTTTTAGCCTGCAGGGGCAATGATGAAGGCAGCAAAATGGATGAGTTTGATTTCACTGTAAAACATTGTACAGAAGAGGGGAAGAAACACTTGAATTTCTTAATTTGTCTTACTTTTAGGTATTGGCGACTCCTACTTAATTATGTTACCTTCTCTTCCCCTCTACTTACTCATGAATGCTTAAATAATTTC
>NW_008617161.1:0-7115 GCF_000691845.1 Merops nubicus | reverse complement strand
ATTCCTGCTTAGGTTAACTTTACAGTTCATGGATTATAACCATCCTTAATGCAAGTCTGCAATCTTAAAGAGCTAAGTTATGAGGGACCACTAAGTAAAATAATTTCTCTGGATAACATTTGGCTGAAGAATGTCTGTCACCTAAACTAAAGGATGGTTAGTCAATGTTCTGGTCACTTTAGAAGCTGTATGTGTGCTGTTCTACAAATTAAAAAGCAGTAAGTATTTTTAATTGATCTCGGTGAAATAAGGTGCTTTTTTGTAGAAGTCATTCCCATTATTAACTTTCCTATGTGTAACATGGACTGCTCAGAGATGTCCTTGAAATGTTTCTGTAGCTTACTGTATACTGAGTATTTTAGAGTTCTAGCTGATGTTGTGTCTTGTCTCCCCTGCCCAGGTCATCAGGTATTCATGCTTTCCCACCACCTTCACTGTTGAGAGGGGTATTGAGATGATGGAACCTGACCTGTCTTGTCAGGCAGTAGAGTCTTATTTTAACTTGGCTCCAAAACTGTAATAGTCCTTTGTAAAAAGGTAGGTCTGTAGTGCAAAAATTCCCTTCTGAATTTGTGGGCAACTACTAAAATACATCAGTTGCCTTATACTTGTTTTTAAAATCGTAATAACTTCAGTGTGGTTTAAATGTCTCAACTTCTTTCAAGGTACTGTGTCACAGTAAAAATGGATCATGGAGAAACTTTCCTAATTCATTATTCAGGCACAGTACAGGAATTCACTGAATCTTGAATTTCTGCACTTTATAGGGGTATGTTGAGATTTAATTTGTCACTAGAAGCCTAGAGACAAATTGGGTTCTAGGCTATTTTAATACCTGCAGTTGAATAGTGGCTGCTTTCTGGCTTACTCAGTGAGGCAAAGTAACTCCTAGCATGTTTAAATGTACAGTAAAATGATGGAGAATATGGTTTTCTTAAAGCAGTTGGCTATAGAATAAAGTATTTTTAAGCACTTAGTGTTACTCAGAATATGGCTGAACCTTACAGAAGGTACAGGTTTTTAAGAGGTTTTAGTCCATTTTCAGTAAAAATGAAAATTACAGTAGGCTCAGTAAAGCATGAAATTTGTCTGCAGTTTGTACAAACTCTGCTTGCTTCAGGTGCAGAAAGATGCTATGTAGCCAGGCTTAACCTGGCCTTTGTTGGTGCTAATGCTTTTGTGTGCATAAAATGGGATGGATGAGTGTCTGCGGACACCTGGGTAATGAATTTAACTTGGAAATAGTTACTGTTTTAATGCTCATCAAGTTATCTTGAACTGGTGGTTCAGGTCTTTAAAAAAAAAAGATTTTTTTCAATTATAAAAATTGAATTCAAAATAGTTCTCTCTAAATCCTGTGTTAATTATTTTGAAGATTACACTAATAGGTATTTTTTTTCTCTCCTGGTATAAGCTTGTGTTAGTGATACTAAATGTCTCATTCACAAATTGCAAACCACCCAATTTACTGTACTTTAACACTGTAAATGATGATATTTTTTTTTTCCTGTGTAATAAGGTAGCTTGTATCAAACAAGTTCTCTGTGATACCAAAAACATAGAAAATTAAAATTCTTCTCAACACTATGCAGGAATGAGAATGTTGTGAATCTTTTTCCTTTTTGATGCTATGTGTTCAAGAAATAACCTGTATGTAAAGGGCAAAAATAGTCTGAATAGCTCTTCCAGTTTTGTTAACATAAGCATCTTGCAACTTGTTTAATTTAAAAATTTGAAGGATTTAACTGAAAAATGAGGGATTGATTTGTCCATAGACTTTCATTGTGGAAAGAGCTGTGACGAGGCTGTGCAGGGAGGTGGAGGAGGGCTGAGGTATGCAGGTATACGGTCTCTTTTCTCACTTGGTGTTCTGGGTAGATGTGTGAGGAGGCACGTGGCTCAGAACTCATCCTGCCTGTGAAGGAAGAGCTGCAGCTGAGACCAGCAGTGCCAGTTAGGAGCATGGATTTCCCAGTTGGAGAATGTGCCAGGTTCGGAAGGCGGATGCTGCGCTTCACGGCGAGCGGCACTGGGCTCTGCTCTCCCCCAACGGAAAGGCTGTGTCTTAAACTGCTCCATCTCAATGCTGTCCTTGGAATAACTTAATGAAAAGTTCAGTGTTCCTAGAAACTTCTCTAAGACAAGACTATCTGATCCAGAGTACAGAAAACTCAGCTCAATACCTTATTAATATTGAATTGCAACTATTTTTGTAGAAATGGAGATTGTGGGGGAGATAATATGACAACTGCCTTACTGGTTCTTGATCTCTACAGATTGCCATCAGCTTTCAATGTTAAGTACTTAAAATAGTGGTGTGGTTATTTAAAACAGACCCAAACCTCTCTCCAGTTAAGTCTCTGTAGCAGTCTTCATTTATGCCTTTCTGTTCCCAGTGGACCTGTCTGTTCCAGCTGGTCCTGCTCATTTCTAGCAAGCTGTGTTTTCTACAGTGCCTATGGCAAACTAGTGTCTTAATTTTGATTAGCCAGGTTAATTTCAAAGTGTTCTTAAATGGCTGAGGTCTTGTCTGTGTAAATTTTCAGTAGTTTAGTGAAATAAAGGATTTTTGTTTTCATTTTTGCTTTTATGGTGGTTTATTTAGGATTTACTTTAAAGGTCTTCCTAATTCGATTTAGCTAGACTTACTGTTTAAAATAGAAATAAGAATTGCCAGTCTTTCACTAACCTTAACTTAATCTTTGACAATATATCATTTTCAGAGTCAGGAGAGAAAGAAAAGTAACTGTAACAGATCAGAATGATTTTGCTTTATGAAGAAAAGTTTGTAGTAAGCAGATGTCGAGTGGATTGTGCATGTAAGTGTTTGCTCAGACAAGGTGCTCTGCGAAGTAAGTAGCTTGAGTAATTTTGTAAGGAAATCTTGAAGTTGTGAACACTGCCAAGGACAGGAGCAAAAAAACCTTGTATTTAAGAATTCAGTAGTTATTAGTCTGTGCATCAGAATTATGACTACTGTTGTATTTTTCTGATATGCAAATTTAAGCATGGAGTATCTTTGCCCACTTCCATTAACCACTGACATAAGACCTGTTGATGCTTGAAAGACTTGTTCGTGTAACTAGTTTTCTGTAGTCTCCTAGTGAAAATGCAACCTACATTAGATCTATAAACAGATTTGTAGAAATACTTTTAAGTATTAATGGTCAAGCGAGGGTTTGAGGCATAGTGACAGATAGTTTGTATGTTATACTTCTAACTGATACAATGACAAATGTTTTGAGTACAAACAAGGTGCTAGCACAATTCTGGGTTAGATGTTACATACAGCAAACTTTATTTTGTGGAGGGCATCTGACTACTGCAAGCATTTAATGAACTTGATAGTCTTAAACTTACATTCACGCTGGAGAAGTTCAGCTTTTTGTGGTTGTGGGGTATCAGTCTCGAGTGTACAAATTTACATCACATGATGTATCTATCAGTGTTGTAGATTTTAACTGTTGTATCAAGATGTGCAGTTTACTTATGTGTTAACTCAAGCCTGGCTTGTACCCAGACCTGTCTATCCTTGCTTGGACATTTTGCCAGCACTGTACTGCGCATGATGACCCAGATGTGCTCTGTACTGAGCACTGCAAGTCTGAGGGGAAAACCAGCAGTTACTAAACACCTAATTGCTGATCCTTCAGAGTCCTGGGAGTGACCCTGAACAGTTTGCAGGTCACTGGTGCTAACATGGGCTGGCAAATGCATTTATTGTAGTAAGCAAATCCAGTAAGAAAAGTAGAATTATTTATTCTGGTCATTGTTTAATGGAAACAGCTAATACAAGCTAAAAGCTAAATTACTCAGTGACCAATAAAAGATTCCAGGGATTTTCAGTATTTCCAAGTGTGCAAACCCAAGGAATTTTCATAACCATGTAGCTAAGACTTCCAACTAATGTTAGTTCTGTGGTTTGAGATGAAAATTGCATGGCAAATCAAGATTTCTGGGTGCTTGCTCTGTCATGAGTTTCCTTTTATCTTACCAGCTTGGAGCCACAGGCCAGGGTACCATTCTCAAACACAGCTCCTGTGGTTGGCCTTTTCTCTTTTGGGGTAAAACCTTTGAGTAGAATCTTGCAAAAAGACAATTATTAGTCATACTCTGCCAGACTATTTTTAGATTGTTCTTTGCAGTTGTATTAGTTCTCTGGGTAGTCAAATTTTTTCCTCACTCACACTGCCATTGCTGTTTACATCAGTGCTCCCAAAACCTGGCATACTAATAATGCAGTGTGAGTAAACAAACTGCAGTCCTTGGAATAAAGGTGTTCCAGGAGAGCAGCTCTGAGATATGCCTATTCTGCTTAAGTCCTCAGACATCCTTACTGTTTAAATGATAGTCATCACATGGCTTTAAATATACTTAGCTTTCAACAGTGAGAGTGAATGTTGCTCAGCAGTGCTTTATACTGTCTTGAAAATAGACCATCCTCAAGAACTGGAATGTTGATGGGAAGGAAATTGGGTGTACTATGGGAATTGTTTGACAGCAAATAACAGAAATGTCTTGGTTTCTGATAGGTAATCTACAATGTGCAGCAGGAAAAAAAAAATATAACAATTCAGCATAACGCTGTAGCCTGGTAAAGTGGAAAGTCTCAGCTCCCTCCTGGAAGTGCTGGTTCTGCATGACTGCACTGCTGCACAGCAGAAGTGTCTAGATCCACAGGATGACTGTGCTTGCACAGTGATCTTAAAAGGTCAGTCAAGGTTTGGAGCTGCCTTTTTGTTGCTATGAAAGCTACAGTTCTTTGTGCCCTGATGCCACATATTCATTGTTATCTTTAATGTCCCTCTCTATAAAAGTGTTGCATGACTGGTGCTGAGTGCCTCCCTTGGCCCCCTAAACTGGGGCCTAATTAGAGTGAGACGGGAGAAGCATTGGTGTGTCAGAGTAATGAAGGGGAAACCATTCAGAATGGAGGGAAAGGGGCAGCAACACTGAATCCTCCCCTCTTGCAAAGCTGCCTTTGAGGAGCAGGCTTTCTACAGTGGTGACTAATCCTTACAGGGACATACAACTGAATGTAATAAGGTGCAGAAAACAGTAGGAATAGTCTGTAAAAATAACTCCCATATTCACATCAAGGAGTGTTACTGCCCTAAAAAATTTTCCTTCTTTTTAAGGAAAAAGCCTAAGTAAATCAGCAACCTCCAAACATGTATCTTAAAATGAACTTGTTCTTGCTGCTCCTGAACTGCTAGAAACTTGACAGGATGCTTCTGTTGCTCACCCAGAAAGAAAACCCGTATGTCCATGCTATAAATGCAGATCTGAGTGTCACTTGGCAGACAGCTTCACTACTTTTCAAACCCTAAGAAATGCATGAGCAAGCCTCTTACTGTCTGGTAGAGGATGCTAACCCAACTTCATACGTGGTCTATAATGCTGCTGATGATAACATTTCTGAGTTTAAAATGAAAGTATCACTGGAAAAATAATCAAGATTCTGTTTGCAACTGAAGTTCTTCACCAAGAATGTCGCTTGAGAGAGGAGGAGGAAAAGGCTTAAACTGATGAGTGATAAAGTCTCTGCGTATGCCATGCAAGAGGTTCTACACTAACACATGACCTGAGTGCATTCGGTGTGCTTCTGAAATCTATCTTACAGCTTACTTTTTTCAAAAGGAATCCAGTTACCTATTTTGAGACCAGTCAGCAATGCTCATCAAAGGGTAAGTGATGGTGATTGAGAGCTTAGCTTCCAAAGAACACTTTTGATCCAACTTCATCTGCTAGTGGGACTGTGCTTGAAGGCTTTCGGATTAGTATGTGGAGTCTGGTTCCGTGTAAAGTTGTTGACCTTTAGATTAGTCACAAGGATTTTAAAAATCATTTATTTCAATGAGCTGGCATGACAAGGAGAGTAGTGCAGCACAGGAAACATTGCATATCCCCTAAGCATTCAAAAATAACTTAAATAGATGTTGTCCCTCCCTTTTCTTAAAAACCTAAGTCTGGAGTTGATTTTTTTTCTTCTGGCTTTAGTCCCTTTTGGATCAAACTTGATGTTTTTAAAGTTCTCAGAGGGTTAGAGAATATGGAAGGGGGCAGGGGATGACAGTTCTTAGCAAAAGCTGAGATTTCACAGAACCATCTGCCTTCAGGCTGAAACTTGCTGGATTTGCTTATGTTAAAGCTGATGCCTACAATTTTTTTTTTTTTTTTTTTTTGCAAACTTAAGTCAAGGACCCTTACTTGCATTTTTTGATGGGTTTTACTTCTTCTGTTCTTAATGCCTCTAGAACTGTGGAGCTCATCTAGTCTCCTAAAATGGGAAGTGAGGATGTGTTTACAGGACACTCAACAGCAGCTGCAAATGTGGATTTTTGTCACCTTATGTAGTGGTTACTTCATCTCCATGTTGGCAGCTGCAAATTGGGGATTAGCTGAGGAAGAAAGCAAGGCAGGAGAGAGCAAGCTGCCCCTCCTGGTCTTGATTTCTGAACTTCCAAGTGGCCTTGAACCCTTCCTTCCTTCTGAGAGTTTGTTTCTGGGTGGTGCCCCCTGAATGTGAACAGAGGGGCTATGCATGGAGAGCTCCTTAGAAAGCAAACTTGGGGAATTTTCTGCTGTTACCTTAAATTACCTCTTTTCTGCCTCTTGATGCTAATGGGTAGATTTAAAAAGAACAGAGTATAGTATAATTTCAGTTACGTTTGCAGTTATTAATCTTAGAATTAGTTCAATTTGGCAGAGTGCAGCAGTTCTCTTAGTAGTGCGAATCAGGGTTTAGCAGAACAAAATGCAGGGTTTTATTCACTAAGCCAGCAGTGCACAGCTTGCGTCCAACTTGTCTAGCTCTGAAGGTACTGCAGGCCCCGATCCCGGAGCACGTTTCTCCCGAGAGGACCATCTCAACGGCGCAGGGCCCTGCCCGTTCTGCAGCAGCTCGCAGATCCCGGGGCTTTGCCACCCAGCTCTAGAGCACTCCTGGAGAGCGAACTGTTCGAGTAGCTCTCATGTGCCACGAAGAGCCCTGTGGAGCTCCATACGTTGCCCGCGGGGCGGCTGGTGGTTTCGGGGGGTTGTTTTTTGTTGTAAGAGGGAGACTAGGAGATCCGGAGCTGCAGCCCGTCCACTGGGAGCGGCTGCGGCGGCTC
>NW_008617160.1:0-22032 GCF_000691845.1 Merops nubicus | reverse complement strand
GACGGGACAGGGCAAGGATTCACTAGAAAACAATTGAGGACAAAGTGAGAAGGCAACTCTGGTTTAAGTTGGTCAGTCCTAAAACTATAAACACATAAGGTCTGTTGTGTTCATCAGTGACAACCCATCCTGGGATGTGTCAATACTTTTGCAAGAAGCTTTTGAATAAGAAAAATAAGTTAGACCTCAAGGACTTGAGCCCTCAAACCCTAGTCATTCGAAATAGAGCACAGTGACTTTAAAGTGAGAAGTTTTTTTTTTTGTTTGTTTTAAACAGATAAACAATATTTAGCTAGAAAAATTCCCATTCAAGTCCCACTACTGAAGCAGCAATTTTAAAAAGGTCTGAGGTTCTAGGGAGGGCATTCCCTAGAAGTCTAATCAGAGAAAATACAGTTGTGCCATTAGTCTTAAATTTATTTACAAGTTTAATGTTTATACACCTCAATTTACACAAGTAGGGAACTTGGTATCACACTTTATAGCAATTTACAGTGAATAAAAAGAAAACCAAGATGCTTAATTAAAATTAACCTTTATTACCGCAAAAAAAGGTGCCATATATGCAGTATACTTCTGCTTCTGTTGGCATATTCCTAAAATACATGTACATCTGTAACTAGTCAGCCTAGACATTTGGTACACTGTTCTATAACATTTGGAAATTCTCCCACAATGCACTGGGATGTCACTATAGTAAGCTGACAAAAATAGGCTATTAGAAAGTTGTCTTGGTTTTAAAAGGAAAAAAATGCACGTGCTCCTCCTAAAAATCTAGTTTATAATCAAGCATTACACTCAGAAAATTTTAAAATACTATGTTACTTCTAGTTTTATGTGTACCTACCAATTTCCATTCACATTTACTGGCGCCAGCCCAACTATTTTAATCTCCAGGTATGGTAACCTTCAACATAGATACACTAATAAAGGTCCTCTCTGCAACATGAGTTTATAGTCCCAAGAGTCTACAATTAATTATGCAGAAATATTACAATCGAGATGTATTACTCCTAAAAATCAGTTTCATGACATTAAGAATACTGGCATATAATCACTTCCACTTGATGGGAAACTGCTTTTGTTTTCAATTTCTTACTATCTTAGAATTTCCAGATGTTTCTGCAAGGGTTGAAAGAAAAGGTGTTGTTTCCCTAATTCTACTGTAGAACAGAACTGGGAATGTTATTTGAACTAATACGTGCTTCAAACATTTTCTGAACTACTCTTTAGTGAGCAATATTGCCCTTTTTGAAGAAATCACCTGTTGGACTATCAAACACGCACACATAGTATTTGTAGAAACTAGTTCTGTGGAATCTCCAGTAGTGTAAAAGCACTGTCCTTAAAGCACTGTTATCCGTCTATGGCAGCAATTAAAAAAAAACCAAAAGAATCCTGTCAGCAGCACATCAGAGGTCACAGGTATTTCTCTTAAGATCCCTGCCACTGTTTTGCCCAGGACATGGTCCAAAGAGGCTTAGACATGTCCAGCCTGTTGTTGTTACATTAAAATTTCTCTCCCAGCCATACATGTGTGTATTTTAACCCCAAGAGCACTGGAAACACAATCACTAAATGTTTTGTCTAGCACAGAGCTCCCACAACTCCCCTTCAGTAGAGATACACTGTGTAGCTGTTTCATTCTTATAGACGTTTTATTTCTAAAAAGTCTTCTAAAGAAGTGACTTCTAGCCTCAGAGCATGAGCATTAGTTGACTACATGCTCCTGTCCAACAAGTCAGTCTGCCGCCATAAACATTCCATAGCACACATCATGGGGTATCACTTCAAACACACGCGTGGCAGCATGACCCAGGAAGCTACACCAAAACACCCCAGTCTACCCACGTGTTTTTCTTCTTGGCTTCAAGACATCTGACTAAACCAAAATGCTGAATTCAACCCTGAGATTTATCCTTCTGAGTAACTTCTTGTGGGAAGAGTATAGGGAGCAGAGGATGAGGAGCTTACTTTATTTTGTGTGTCTGATGAGACACAAGTTAGATGAGTAACAGAAGCTCACAAGAGACAGGATAACATTGAAGTGTCACTAATGCCATACACACGTCAGGAAGAGAAGAAAGGCTATGCTGCATAAGACTACTGCATTGCTAGATGTACATTCTTCAAACGTTGCTAGATGTACATTCTTCAAATTATCAGTTACCATATCCCAGAAGTTATCATCTTACTTCTAGTTTTTTTCCCTCTAGAACAATTTGGATTTCTTTGGCATCCAAAGTCTCATATTTCAATAAAGCTTCTGCTAAATTCTTGTGTTCTTTTGCATGAGTCTTCAGGATGTTCTTTGCTCGCTCATATGAGTCCTAATATTAAAAAAAGGTGGATAGAGACTTTAAGACTTCAAAACAAAACTGGCAAGATTCCACTTTAAAAACTGCTTTGAGGTCAATACAGCTTGAAACAAACATTTGAAGTTGTGTCTTACATTTCATAGCTATCACAGCTCCTGTCTCACAAAGATTTAAAACCTAGCTCGCATAATTAATAAAAAAAAACAAACAACTAAACTTTATGCCACTACTACATTTTGCAGAACTGGGATTAAAAACAAAATCCTGTGACAAACCTTAGTATTTTTCACATATGTCTTAGAACAGACTTAGTAGATTTGAAAAGCTGCTGATTAACAGTGCTACAGCATTCAAGGGATGTTCCTCAAAGACCAAAAGTTTTAAAAGCTTATAAAACTCTCAAAGTATTCTGTACTTTTAGAAAGCTGAAAGCTATCCAACAAGTTACCATTTGGTGCAGGTAGATGCACATTGCCAGGGTGACCTGCTTCTACTTGACTTTTAGTTCTATGTAGGTAGTTCTTAAATGACCAAGTCATTGAAAACAGCTGCAGCAGAAGCATAAAGTCATTCAAATGTTATGATACAAATAATTCTTCTGCCTGTACTAAACTAATTCAGATCACCAGAACAGCATCTGGAAGTTCTGTGATTATCAAATGTTACAAACTCCCCTAAGCATCTGACACTGATCACTATGATGAACAGGAGATGGGAAAAGGCAACTCTGATCAGATTCAGCCATTCCTGTGATTAGATACAAAATTATTTAGCTGCAAGTTACAAAAATGAAAGTAACACAAAGATTCACATCTGCCCTGAAACAACTTATAGCCATACTTTTATTCCCCCTATGAACTGAACAGGCAAAATACAAATCCTGACCTAACGTGAGAGTGTTGAAGCATATATTAAAGAGCCCAACACCACCAAACTTGTTTCTCACTACTTATGCATGACAATCACAAAAAAAAAAATTCATATGCAGAGATTCAAAGTTGCAGCTACATTAACTACTTGGGAATACTTCTATCCATCTGCATATTTTCAGAAGTATACATCACCAAACTGAACAATCAAGTAAGCTGATGCCCAACTCATCTCAAAATAAATGTATCAGAGAGGAGGGGGAGAGAATCTTACCCGTAGAAGTGTTCTTACTTCCTGTTCAATAGCAGACTGTGTCTCAGGGCTAACTTTCCCCGTATCAGTATAGGTCATAACACCAAGCTAAACAACAGCAACAAAAAAACCCTTTATCTCATCACTGAGTAATACACAAAACACTGTAAGAGCTTCATCACCTATTGCTTCTACATGCAAACAAAATCATTAATCAAGCTCTTGCTGAAGTGCTTGCCACAGAAGCAAAAGAAGAACCCTATTCATCAACTATGTAGTCTCTGCAGAGTTTTATTTCAACAGGTCACAGTACAGAACTTGATTAAACATTTTCTTATTAAAAAAAAGAACCACAGCAATCCCAAATCCCTGACTACTAACACTTGAAGAGTAATAACGATGACCATAAAGGAATTTCTCACAAGTCTAGAAAAGTCAATGCTGTCATTTCCCCCCCCCCTTATCCTTAATTCCAAAATGTCTTGTTTTATTATAAACATCTTCTGCACATGTTAGTAACTTTCAAGGTAATTTTGAGGTGAAGATCTTGCAAGTTCATTTTTAAAGTCTCAAATATACAAGTTTTCTAGTTCTCTACAACAGGGCTAGTCATAAGGCTGCTTTTTTTTGCCCGTAACTACTTAGTCTCTGCCAACACTGACAACCAAATAGGCATTTAGTTAGAGAACATTTCTTCATACCATATAAATATTTAAGTATTTATTATATTACCTTCTCACTCATTCCAAATCTAGTAACCATCAGTTTGGCAATTTTAGTAGCATTGTCAAAATCACTGGAAGCACCTAGAAGCAAACAGATTTAAGTTACATTATTGAAACCAAGTTAAACGTATCAGTCCACAAGCTTTGATCAAAACTTTTCACTACCGATCAGCTGACCTGTTGTGATGTGATCACTTCCAAATATGAGCTCTTCTGCTACCCTCCCTCCCATGCAGACATCCATCTGTGCAAGCAACTGGGATCTAGTTTCACTCCATCTGTCATTTTCTGGGAGCAAAGATACCTGTAAGATACAGAATGGTGGTCAGGCAACAATAAACAGAACAAATGCTGAAATAATCTGGAAAATATCATTGTTTATACCCAAAGCAAATACACAGGCTTTTACACAACAGTCTGAAAGCCCGGGGCCTCCTCCCGTCCTACGCACTCATCAGGGTTGCTCGGAGGCGCTGCTGACCAGTGGAAATGGCCCCCTACAGCCATCAGTGCCACGTAAAATCAAGCAATTCAAACCTACCACCAGAAGAAACAGAACAATCTGTTCCATCCATTGCCCCTTATTCTGTACACTTGTACAGATCAACTTGCCTGAAGGATTCAGGCCAATGGTTTAACTCACCATCTTAACTTGGATTAAGTTCAACAGAAACAGACCCAACAGAAACAGACCCAACAGAAATACTTCTATGTTCAAGTGCTTGGCAGTTAATGGCAGGGGAAAAAAAAAAAAGCAGCAGGGTTATCTATGCTAGAAACAAGACAGGGAAACAATTAGGTTTAGAAGAAGTCACATTGGACAAAGAACGACTTGATAAAGTATGTTTGTGTTACAGGCTAAGCAATGCTTCTACTTTCCAGTCCTTCAGACATTCTCCCAAGTTTTGCTGTTGGGTGCTACTTTAACTGCAGCAGGGTCAAACATACGTTTCCTTCCTCATATATTTTAGCTGTTAGGCTAGCATATGCTATTTTATTTCAACATGAAGGAAGCAAGCTTACTATCACACAGAAAAGATAAGCGAGTTTTCCAAGAGATAGTTCAGAACTATTTCAACACACTACAATATATATTAACTGAATTACAACAAACGGCATTGTTGAGAAACTCAACACCACCAGACACACAAAATTTTAGAAATACTCACATGTCCAAGTGTTGTTCCTCGTGTCATGATTGTAGCCTTGTTGATTGGCATTGCATCCTTAGTGTAATACGCAATGATAGCATGTCCAGATTCGTGATAAGCAGTGATGGTTTTGTTTTTCTCATCAATTTCTACACTTCTGCGTTCAGGTCCTTAAACAGAGGAACATTAAACAAACATTTTGTACTGCTGACCATCACAATCCACACAGACACACTCGGAGCACTCAGAGCACATGGTAGCTGAGGAACAACACGTAAGCAAAATGAACACTCATTATATGCAAAAAGTTTACAAGTAGGATTTTACTGTCTAAGGTGGACTTCTATACACTCTACACGCAAGTTGCTTGTAGAGTAATAGATTTAAAACACAGTCTGAGCATCTGAGAAAATTCAGTTTTTTCCCTCAGTTTTTAGTGCATATGTCTCAGATGACTGTGTTATCACACAACAAATTAGTTAAACACAAGTTCCAGGTTTCTGGTCATTTATTCATAAAGGAAACAAGAGAGAATAAAGAGAAGAATGGTAAGAAATCAAACCTGTGTCTTCCTATAGGCTAAAATACAACATGCAGCACTTTTTATTAAAAAAATGAAAATGTCAAGTCTTAAAGAACATATTCCATACTAGATTTTACATACTACTCTCTGGTCTCAAAAGGTTCTATGCAGAATTAGCTAAAGGGAGACTTATTTGTTTTATAAACAAAAAAGTAAACCCAAAACCAAACAAAAGCAAACAAACAAAAACCCCAACACCATAAAACAATAACCCCAGCACCATAAAACCTTCTCTTTTTCTGTAAGAAATCATAACCACACAAGAAAACCCCTGTGTACTGTAACGCCTTTTGTATAAAATCCTACCCATTAGAATCTTGTCCTTGGAGAATTCTAGTTCTTTCATGGTTACCATATCTTTTCCATCAACAGCTGCCTTTAAGGCAGCTTGATTTACAAGGTTCTCGAGCTCTGCTCCAGAAAATCCTACCGTGCCTCGTGCAATTATTTCCGGATCAACAGCTGTGGGGAAGCACAAGCAAACTTGTCATTAGGGTCAATACTGCTCCTGAAGAAGCCTCTACATGAAGAAATATGAAACTGGCAGTTCTGGAAGAAATGAAGCCTAGTTGTTCAGACGCTATGAACTCTTGGGGACTAGAAAGAAACACTGCCTCGGAAAGCTTGTAACACTACATGCTAGACAGTTTTTGTGTTCTTTACTGAGACACATGTTAAAGCCACACTGCTGATGGAATAAAGCACTAAAACATGAGTGGGATGATTCAGTATAAAAACTGCTACATTAGGAGATAACACAGTGAAGTATTTACTTACATGGATCATACTTTATTTTATTAAGGTACCACTTCAGAATTTCTGTACGACCTCTTACATCAGGCTTGGGAACAGTAACTTGCATATCAAAGCGACCAGGACGTATTAAAGCACTAATGGAAAAAGAGAATTAAATATATGGGCTTAAAACTGTTGCAGCAAACTGCCACAAACATATATAGGCAACAAAAATATCTCTGATATCTCTAAGGACACCTACATAGACTATGTCTGGTACGCAAATGCAAAGAGTGTGTTTTTCTTATCTGTCTGTAGAAAGATAGATGAAAGGTATTTATTACCAACCCCTTTTAAAGGGTTATTTTGCATTTGAAAATTCTGCACTGTAAGCAAGGAATAGAGGTGGTCAATTTAAGTAGAAAAGCTTCCACAAATCTGTGATGCTCAGAAGCACATTACTTATTTCTCCATATTTAACTCAACAGTCTTTTAAATGCCCCAAACTGGTCAATAACACACCCTTTTTAAGACGGAAAGACTCTAGCTGTAACACTGTAATCCTCGAAGACTACCACAAGCAATTATTTTGTTGCTACATTGGGGTTTTTTGTATGTTTTTTTGTTTTGTTTTGTTTGTTTCTTTGTTTTTTGGGGTGGGGAAGGGGAGCAGCAGAGGGATGGATTTTTGTGTGTGGTTTGTTTTGGTTGGTTGTTTTTTCAACACATGCTCTGCAAAAATTATTTATATATTATACTTACTTATCTAATGCTTCAGGGAAGTTTGTCGCACCAATAATAACAACACCTTCGTTAGGTTTAAAGCTGTAGGGCCGGAAAAAAAGGCGAGTTTTTTTTTTTTTGATACAGAATTTACAACTTTTTTTGTCAACAACTACTTCTGTTTCTTATTTCAGATGACCTCAACTTGCCAGTCAAAAACACACAATGAAACCACAACATGTAATCCATTAATTATCATATTTAATTCAGCAACTGATTAAAGACATGCCCTGATCTCAGAGTTGAACTTCTTCCTTTAGAAATACAGCCTGCCTAAAAATATTGAGAAAAATATTTTAAATAATTGCAGCTATTTTGCTCCTACAACTCAGAACCTTCTGTATCTACAGTAAGGCCATTAATGCAGTACTATAACATGGTCATAAGAACATCTTAAATTTATATCCTTAAAAGCAAAAACCCAACAATTAAAAATATCATAGCTGTCAAGGAAGAAGAATTCACCCAAATACCAGTCAGTCAAGCAACTTCTGTGCCCTCAGAATCCATATATTTACCCATCCATTTCAGCAAGAAGTTGATTAATGGTCTGTCTTGAATAGGGGTGCATTGGAGACTCAATTCTCTTCCCACCAACAGAGTCCAACTCATCAATAAAGATAACGCATGGTGCATTTGCTTTTGCTTCCCCTGACAAAAGAAAGACAGCAGAAGGACACTTCAACTACAAAAAAGAACAGTGAATCATGTAATTTAGAATTCTACTATTTCTATTGCTTTCGGATTACAAAGTGTTCTATTAGATATCACCAGCACTGTCTTGATTTTAGCTTCAAAAAAAAAAAAGTTTGCTTCTCTTTATATCGCTTCATTTCGAAAAGTTATTCATCTCCACATCAGCATATTCTTAAAATGCTACAAGAAATTACTAGCAAAATAGATTAAGAAATTAACTGTATTTTGTATCAACTCCCTACAACAGTTTATTTCATAGACTTGGGCAGAGAACACTAATCTATTGAATAAAAATAGCATGAAATGTGATGGGTCTAAACAGTAACATTTTAATAGATAACTTACTTTGGTATTTAACAGAAACTGCTTGTTATTTAACAGTGAAGACCTCGGCCTCAAGTTCACAGGTATTAAAAATAGCAAATAATAATAAACGTTAAAACCATTGACTGGTAAATAACAGAAACCACCCTACCTCACCCAGCCAGACACACCTGTAACACTGATTTGAAGGTACCAGTCAGTCACCTGAACTTCCGCAGTGAAGCAGAAGAAATGCACAATAAGGTACAACACAAATCACATTTTGCACCCCTTCCCTCTGAAGCAAGTCACTTTTCCTGTGAAAATGCAAACTGCTTCCTACATTATATATGCCTGACACCATCAATCTTTCATTTCAGAGAGTACTTGGATTCCCTATTCCTCTGACAATATTTATTAACATACAATAGAAAGCCTCTTCTGTGAGTTTAATAAATAAATAATTAATTTTTTGAATTTCATAATTCCCTTTATTCTGGGCCTGTTGACCAGTGTGAGAAAGTAAATCTCAGCTTAGTGCTACACTGTGATGCCACAAAGCTGATTTGGATTTTACAAAAAGAAAGAGAGAAGTAACTGAAAAGGTTAACACTATCTTTTATCTTAAATTTACAATTTAATTAAAATGTACAATAATTTACATATCACAATAAGTAAATTACAATTTAAAATATTCCATTTAGTTTATAGGACATTACATTTCTAATTAAATTACTTCTATTCTCTCTGGGAGTGTTGTAACATATTATAATTTTTCCTATAACTTTGTCTGACAGCTAACAAAATTCTAAAGTTAACTGATGCTCACAGAACTCTGAGATTCACCTACACAATTAAAATTTTATTTATTAGATGTGTACAATACTACTTTCCAGTAACCAGAATTGTACCTAATCAAACTTATAAACAGCACTGAGTACTTCATCTCACATGTGAAAAGACTTCAAAACCACAAATATTTAACTTACTGAATAGGCTTCGGATGCGACTAGCTCCTACACCAACAAACATCTCATCAAACTCTGATCCAGAGGCATAATAAAATGGAACATCAGCCTCACCAGCTACAGCCCGCGCCAGAAGAGTTTTACCAGTACCAGGTGGTCCAACTAACAGAATACCTAAAAAGACAAACAAAAAAATAAACAAGGGAAACCACCAAACCCACATGGTATTATCACACAGGTAACCATTTCTTCCACACATTAGAAGAAATAATTTACACTTGGCTTCAAAAAGATACTGCTCCTTGCTTGCAGTCTGAAGAAGCTTCCTGTAACAGATCTAGATACACTCGGATCCATATTTGAACAACAACAAAGACTTGGAAGACTATCAAACAGAAACAGAAGCCCAAATTATTCTATAAAATTATTGTCAAGTTTCAAGCTGAATCCCTAAAAGTGTCTTCTTCAAAATGACATTTCTGAAAGTGAAACTTTTTTTTTTTCCCCCCCAATTAAATCATGCCAAGCAATTCACTCCAAACAGTGTAGAGCACCAACCAGAAACAGACTTAGCAGGTTTAGCTACTTCAGATTCACTTGGCCTTCCTACTATGGTCAAGCTTAACCATCCTTTGCAATGAAAACACTTGTTCCTGAACTGTCTACAAGTTAGCAAGCACTAAAGCTGCTGAAAGCCCTATGGAAGTAACAAAGGCCTCTGAAGAGTTCAGTTACATAAAATCTCCTACCTCTCAAGATAGAGAATTACTGTATATTATTTTATTAACTAATACTTAGTTTAAGGAGGCACAGTAAGTCTTGTCCAACCCAAACATTTTCATTTGCCTAATACAGGTTCTTTCTTGTTCATTTTTGCATTATCTTGGGCGTTTTCAAGACTAAACTGACGTTAACTATCATTCTCAGATGAGAAAAGGTACAACAGAATTAAAGTAATTAGGTGACAGGAAGCTACTAACTTTAAAAAATTTTATCCTTATAGAGAGACTTAAAGGAGAGAAAAAAAAAAAGACCTAAAAACTTCTGGGCATGAAGTTTTCTCAAAAAGGCATTAACACAAATTATAATATTATCAGTAAATATTTTTTTTAATACTCTTATGTTCAGTGACAAAGTAAAAGAATTTTTGTAGCTCCATGTATCATCTCTAAAAGGTTTGCTTGGGACTTCAAAAAAAATATTTATGGGGTTAAAAATCAATAACTGATTTTTGAAAGGCTTTTTGCCTGGAATCTACAGTCCAATGCTTTGCACTGTCATTAGCTTATTACCTTTGATGTTGTTACTGAACTTCTACCAAATGTAAGATGTACCTGGGCATCTTTGCTTCTTCTATATGAATATTTCAGATACTTCAAATTTTCTATGGGTGCAGGCAGTACTGATCAATTTTTACATATAGTGAACTGATGGCAAGACAGGAAGCATGCAACATAGCTACCTTAAACGCAACTCCCCCACCCCCAAGTACCTGATTTAAGGGTATCCCTTAATAAAGAAGTTTTCACAACTGTCATTCATTTCTTCCTCAAATAGTTTAAAACAAACAAGAAAACACACTACCTATATCTAACATTATTTCACTATTTTTCCCAGTTTTCCAAACTCAATACAACAGTAGTATTTAGATGCTTTTTTTACATACTACTTTGATTCTCTGATTAAAGGACAAAATATTCATAAGCTAGGCTTGCATGTGGTACTTCAGAACATGGTCATGTGGTCATGGAGGTGTTGTGTTGATGGTTGGACTTGATCTTTGGACTTGATCTTAGAGGTCTCTTCCAACCTTAATGATTCTAAGATTCTATAAATTAGTCATTCAGCACAGAAAAAAGCTACAACAACAGCCATGGCTACATATGGTTTTCACTTCTGCTGCACAATGATACTTACCTTTTGGAAGTTTACCTCCCAGTACAGTGAATTTATGTGGGTTTTTCAGGAATTCCACAACTTCTTGCAATTCCTGTTTAGCTTCTTCAACCTACATGTTAGAAACATGCCACAAAATATAACTGAGCACTTATAAAATACAGCATCTTTTCTTGTAGGTGGGTTTTATATTAGAGACTAAGTCTCTAATTGTGTATTGATCAAAAACACACCACAGAAAGAGGAGATAAAAGTGTACCACAGAATTTGCGTGGATACCAAGTGTCTATGAGTTTAATTCAACCTCTATGTTAGAACTGTTCATAGGAATTAGTAAACACTAAAATTAACAATACTGAAAGAATAACTGAACAGTTCAAGACCAGATCTGGCCAACAAGATATATACAGGATCAAAAAGTGCACATCAAGATATTAGTCCAATCAGTTACAAAGATAATAATTCTAGCTATTTGTCTAGGTGGAAGGATAGAGGGAGGTCATAATTTTGCCACTGACAACCAAAGAACATCTGAACAGAAAAAAAGAAAGCTATCCCATCAGCAGTGACAAGCCCACTTCTTTCTGGTGATCCCCTTATGTCCTATCCTAATACCAGATACCTGAAAGAGATGGTACTAAGAGAGAAATGATCAAATGGCACTACCATCTTGTATTGGTCAGCTTCTGCAGAAAATACATTCACATGGATACTTATGGCCTGCCTTTTGCTGTTCTAACCTTTAAAAACATGATTCAACAAGTCAAGCACAGACCTTAGATAAGGTATTAAATGCCACAAAGATATAAAATAGAACAAGAGTGGTTAAACCATTCCTTAATCTTGGAGTGGTCAATATATATAAGCTTTCAGTTCACACAAATTTCTCAGAACAGAGTAAGACATTCTCCAGGCTCACAGTGATTAGTTAAGCAAGCGCTCACACTTTACTTTTGAACTTACCCCTTTTACATGTTCAAAGGTGACATTTTTCAGCTGGATTGGATCAACTGCTGCATCAAAGATACTCGATGTTCGAAAGCGTACTAATAGCAAACAGCAGATGATAAACAACAAATTTACACATGAAGTCATTTCATTCCAAGGCTGAACTTCGTTTGACCGCATACCATCAAGCCACTAACTTTACATCTACCCTTTTAAAAGGGCATGTTTCCATTTACAAGTGTCCAGCAAAGCCCCACATCCAAAGGCACATATACAAAGCCAGAAGTTCTCCCCCAGTGCTTCTGTACATATTCTAACTTTCTTGAGACCCAGGTGATAACATAGCGTGAAGTTGAAATTCTCCATTTACATTAGCTCAGCCTTGGATCATTCCACTATTTCCGGCAGATTTCTCAAGATGGTTATTTGGCCATGCAAGTACCTGGTCACTACAAACTAGGCTGTGATTACAAATAAAACTGAAACCATTTTGCCTACTGCTGCCCTAGATAACACAACATCTAAATTCAAAGACAAATATGTAATTGGTGAACAGTCTGATTTCTCTGCCTGGTTCTATGTAATTTTTTCACCAAAAGAATTAAAATAATTATACCAACAGACAACAACTGTCTGAAAGGCTGTAGCAAAAAGGCAATAAATAACTCTTCCCTTTCATTAGTACCTTGAAATGTTATCCTAAACCAATCATAATGTCAAAACAAGTTTAATTTGTACTAAACCTGCTGGAAGAAATATCATAAGTGAAACAGTGTGAAGGAAAAAAGTTGACTAACCAGCATCAGAAAAGGAACCTTTCCCAGGTAAAAATGATGAATATATAGCAAGATAAAAACAAAGAACAAAGAGAAAGAAAGAAAGCAAACGTGATCTTCTTAAGGAATCTGTAAAAGAAAGCAAAAAAAAAAAAAAAGTTAGCATAGGCCGAAATAAACTACTTCCTGAATGCAAAGACAAGATAGATGAAGTAAAAAAACTTACCAAGTGTTTTTTGCAGGAATACCTGTGCTTTCAAAAAGCCTTCTGCAAAACCAGTTTTAAAGGCATCCTGGTGTGCCTCTGGGATGTTTTTTGTTTTCATGAGCGCATCTAAATTTTCAACATCAATTCTTCGCTTTCTCAGGATGAAGCCCTAAAATATTTTCCACAGTAGTATTAGTATACACGAAGTCTTCATATACAATTAACTTACTACCTAGCTAGCATGGGTGAAGGGGGGGAAAAAAAAGGTAAAGTAAAAACGCATATAATTCAGGTGCTATGGGGTTAGCCAGGATAGTAGTTAAAGTGTGAAATGCAATGGCTCCAGCAGGAGCACCCCGATTTTTGCTGAACAGGTCAGGTTCAGAGCCTTCCTCAACACTGGTTCCAAACAGAAAAAGCAGCAGATCTCTACACAGCTGGCTCTGTATGCTGGGTTCAGTGGGAGTAATTAGCTTAAGCTTTTTGCTTCATGAAATGACTTTAAATTATTTCCAAATGCAAAATATCTTTGCAAGTACAGTTTTGATGGAGCTTCACCAAATACATCTCATTTGCCTTAAATTTAAGGGCAGCACTGCATGGAGCTAGCTCTGGTTTATCTTCATCCACAGTATACCCAGCCCACAGATGAAATAAACCAGACATCTAGGAGGGGAGAGTATGATGCTAATTTACACGCACAATAAGATGACATTTTAATTAGCCTGACTTCTGTACAACCAATTAGAAGCAAAGAGCACCTAGGTTAACTAGGTTTTCTTAAGTATTTTGCTACCCTAAGCCTGGATGGTTACCTGCTGAATTAAAAGTATGTGAGTTTGTAAACTATAACAATACCAAGTTTAAAATTTTTGTATCTTAAAATATACTAGCCATGATTAAATTTATTTTTAAAACATCAATCACATGCTGAAGTACTTGAAAAAACATACATTCTTGTATGTTAAACAAGCTGTATTTCTGTTTTAACAAATAATTCAACTCGACGCTATTTTTTAACAAAGCCACAAAACCAGAATATGAAGTAATTTCTAGAGTTTAAAATCATTTCTGTACTCTGAAACTACTCTCTAAAAACTTAAATAATCTTCATGTTGGTGATATATGAAGCAAATCTGTGTATCATGAAGAAAAACAGTACATTGTCATTAGCTTAAGTTTAATAATTAAGACATTTTTTTCACACTAGTGAAACAAAACACCCTTGGTAAACTGTGAAGGTTCATTCAAGAGAAAGATGGTCTGAATAAGACCAAAACAGCTTTATAACGTTACTCATATTTACCTTCAAAAGTGAAGAAAGTGGACTTTTTGTTTCTGTGAATTGTTCAGATGTTGACTGCAGACGTCTTGCTCTTGATCTCAAAGTTTTAAAGTTCCGTGACTGTATGTAAACTTAAAGTAGCAATAATAAATAAATTAAAAACTATCCATTACTACCACTACAAAAAATAAAGCCCACGAAATTTCAGAAACTATTATATGAAATAAGACTACTGTGATTGAACAGAATAAACTCAAACATACCCACAGTAGAAAGTGAGGAGAACTAAAAACAACAATCTGTTAAAGATGGCTGACCAAAAAAGTATAAAATAAAGAAAACTGTATGAAAGAATTCTGTATCTAATAGTAATAAACTGGATAAACTAATCAATTTTAGTCCTGTAGATGAATAGTTATGTGATCACGAACCATGTTTGTAATCTGAACTTGCAAACAAACTGCTTACTGTTTGACAATATTTTTCCCATAAATTCTTTTGTTAAAAGAATCAGGAGTTTACACTGAATTAGAGATAATTGGCCAACCCTAACACTGTCTCAAGGAACAAAAAGACATGCGGGCTGACAAACATGAAGCATTTGGAAGCTAATCCAGAAGGACAGGAATGAATGTTCCTGCTCTAAAATAAGCTTTGTCTAAAAGCTCAGCTGATGAGGTGCCACAAAGGGATCTGGCATGGTTTAGGTGTGCTGCTAGCTTAGAAACTAGCAAAAGAAATGAGACCATTTAAGCACAGTGAGCTTACAGTACTGTGTATGTCAACTTCTATCATACCAGAACCTTTGTGATGGAGATTTTAATACATAAATCACAAGAGCCAAGAATATTTATCTGCTTTCACTACTATGTTTTAAAATAATCACCAATACCAGTCAATTATATAACTTTAACTAAGCCTCCTGTTATCACAGAATAGCACCACATAGAAGGAAATTCTGGACGTGATCTAGTCAAACTCTTGCTCAAAACAGGTCTAACTTCAATATCAGACCAGCTACCTCTGGACCTCATCCAGCTCAGTTTAAAAATTTCCAAAGATTAAGATAACTCAGCCTTCCCAGACAATCTCTTTCAGAACTTAGCCATTCTCATTGTGAAAATTTTCCAACATGAAAAACTTTTGCTTTTACTTGTAATTGTTACCTCTCCTTTGAGGTGTACAAGAGAAGGTTAACAAATACAGCTCAAATAGCAATTAGACCATAGAATCGTGGTTGGAAAAGACCTTTAAGATCATTTGGCCCAACCATCAACCTAACACTGCCAGCCCAACACGAAGCCGTGTCCCTAAGCACCACATCTACACATCTTTTAAATACCTTCTGGGATGGTGACTCCATCACCTCTCTGGGCAGCCTGTTCCCCTCCTCAACAACGCTTTGAATGAAGAAGTTTCTCCTAATATCACCTAATATCCTAAATTTCCCAACCTAAATATCACTCCTTCCCTTTTCTTCTGCTCCTTCAGCTTCTTCCAGGCACATTAAATACCTGAAAATATGTACCCTTCCTTGTGGCCATCACTGGGCCATCTCCATTTTTTCAGCATTTCTCTCTTAATCATGGGACACAAACCCAGACATAGTACCAGAGGCAGCATCAGAAGAACAGAATAGTGGACAAGAACTGAACTGCCTGAGCTCCCAATTATGTTCTTGCCAATGCAACCCTGTTGTTACCCAACATACATTCAGGAGTAGTTTAAAACAGTCACCAAACACCTCAGAAAGTTCATCTAGCTGAATATTAGAGTCAACATATTTATTGACTCAAAAGAAGTCAGTTCATCTGTCATCTTTTAAGAATACGATCTGCAAACACTGCCATTTTTTAACAAGATTCTATTGTTACACCACATTTAATAACTTAATTCTGGAAACAGTACTCAAATGCAAATGTAATTTCATTATTTAAAATATTAATATAAATATAAATCTCCTCCTGGAAGTTTACTGGTATGTCCTGAGTGACACCTCTACAACAAAAATAAAAATACTTTCCCAGAATAAAAAGGTAGCATAGAGATTAACAACAGTGCAGTTTGTTGGTTTATACCTGGCCAACTCCGAACATCCGAACAGAAATTTTGGAGGGGATTAGGATGCTGTCTGTACAAACAAGATGTGCGTAAAGTACTGAAAACATCCACAAAACCTGTAAAAAGATACAGTAAAGTGTAAATACACCCTACATTAAGCGGCAGCTACACGCTACTTCTTGCATAGGTTGTTTTTTCTTTCTTAAATGTTAATTCTATTTTATTGCGGTCCTTCATCATCTGTAATTAAACAAATTAACCATTATCAGTACAAAGATAGTTAACTTCTTTGGATTAACCTATGCTAGGCACTTCACAATATACCAGAATTTTTTCTAACTAGCACTTCCAAAAAATATTGGTCCTGAGAATCTTGAATTTGAAGCTGTATCTAGGAGGGATAACTCTGCACATCTGTACAGATCTGAATGAAGTGATCTGGACTGGACAGGAATCCAAAGTCTTTTATGAATTTGAAGGATCACCATGCAACCAAACACTCAGCTTCAAAGGCTTTAAAGAACAGACTGTTAACTATCATTTTAAAACAGACTCTGTAAAACGTATGAAAACATTTTATACTAAATCTACTTAATTGTACAGTCATCATGCAACAGAAAACCAAGGGTAAGTAAATAAGAGAGCATCACAGTGAAGAAGTTATTAGCAGATACTATTTCAAGCATGCTACAGACTGCAAGACAAGAGGACTCATTCATCTGTTGTTTAGTTACCAAAAGCTCAAAAACATCACCCTAATTTAGTAAGGATTATTTAAGAAATATTGAAAACCTGAAGAGGGAGGGGGGGGGAAAAAAAAAAAATCTGAGGCCAAGCCTAGATATGCTCTCTTCCATAGTAATTCAGAAGCTAATGCAATCACAAAAAGGGTGGGGATTCCCGTTCATTTTACGTATGCTGAGGAAGTTATTAGATCAGTTAGATGCCTCTAGGGCAGAAAAAAAAGAATCCAGAAAGTCCCTACTAAGTTTTTTGAAGCTCTATGATCGTAATAACAGTTTACAAGCTAACAACTAAAATACTGACAACTATGGGAAGAAGAAAAAAAGATTAGCAGTTAATTCTACAATGCTGTATATTCCACAATCTTCTACAATATTGCATATTGCCTAATTTAATACAACATAGTTATGAACACATTAGTTTAAAATAATACACTCCTGACTTTATGCACAACCAACACATATCCACAGCGTGCAGTGCCACCTGCACCAGAAGCCTGTTCTTGAAGACTGCATCGCCCTTGCCTGTGGCAGTTTTTCACCTATAACTTTGTCTTTTCAACTGTGAATTAAACAAACCTTCTGATGAGCTTCCATGTTCATCTATCAAATCTGAAACATTTCCAGCTTTTTTCTTCACATTCAGGAAACTGCCTGTGGGCTAGTATTTTTGTATCTCACATCACCATGCAATTTAATAATTTTTCCTCTAACAGTAGCCCTGAGCTAGTATTCTTATGCTCCTTCTCCCAACTGCAACACTATATAGGCAGTATCTCAACTGGGAGCTACATGCTTTATTTTCTAGCATGTTCTTGAGCATCCACAATGGCCTTGTCTCTTATATTTTAGACTAATTCCAGCAAAACATTTAACTGTCATGAACTACTCTTGGTTGAAGAGCAATGAAATATTCTACATGGACTGGTAACAGGAGATGTTTACTAGTGTTACACAGTCACAAACAAGTTAAATCTGATCTCCTCTATTTGGTGAAAAAATTCATAGCTCAGGTTTGTCATTAAGACACAATGCCCTTGTACTGCAGCTGAGTTAAGACAAGTTTAATAGCAGACAACCACTCTAGAGACAAACTGTATATAATAAAAACCCCCATATTCTCTTTTTATCAAAGACTTTTTTATTAACTATGACTTATCAACAGCACAAGACATTAAAATTAAAGAACAACTGTGTTTACCTTTATAATCTAACTCATATCAATTCTCATAAGTACTTTACTCTGAAACATACCATGCTTATTTTCAAAGAAGGACTCGGCAGAGATGTATGATGTATGCCACTGCGAAGAGACTTTGTTTGCTGCACAGTAGCCAGGGAGCAATCTCTTCACCAATTCTTTGAACTGGTTAGCTTTCAAATCAGCCAATCCCAGATCTCTTAAATTAAGTACAGGCTAAAAAACAGAAATAAATGTTCAAAATTTACTTAAGATTACCTTAGGGGGGAAAAAAACATTAAGAATAACTCAATAATCCTTTGGCTCAATATAGCATCTATATTTCACAGTTCAGACTGAAATAAAAAAACATTTTGTTATTTATAAAACTTGTTGTAAGAAACAAGTTGAAAGAGAAGTGGTAAGATCTAATACTACTTTGCACTTGTGTGCGAATCACTGTCTTGATTTCTAGTGTGAGGAACAAAACCTACGTAATGATAATGATAGGTATTTTAATAGAAAAATAAGAAAACATGCAAATATGCTATTTAATCTCTCAAAACCCCTCAACATATTTTACATTACAGTCTGTTTTCTCCCAAGCAATAATGAAACAAACTTTGCTGGAACTCAGAGTGGAAAGACAGTAAAGGGTTTATTACGAGAAAGGTGATTGATACTTTAGAGCAAAAAACCTTAAGTTGAAAGGGAAAATAAATCCCCTCCTCATTAGCAAGCTACTACTGAGACAAGTACTAGCTTCTTTTCTTATTAGTGAAACACTGTTTTCATAGAATCCTTACTGCCAAAGCACCAACTGACTGAAGTTTTGTCAAAAAGTTAATATTCTGTGAGTTAAACATTGTTTCATTTAATCATGTTACATTATTTTATAAAATAAATCAAATATTAAATTCGCTTAAATTGGTACTATTCAGGTTTAATTCAGTTATAAGCAAACCATGGCTCTTCCAAGGTTTTTTAGTACCTCACTCTTCTGAGGATCATGGTCTGGAGAGGTGTCCCTCTGGGCAGGCTGCACAGATGCCGTGCTGGCAGTAGTAGTGGAGCTTTTTGGTGAATGAAAGGCATTGATAAGGTGACTCAGAGGAACAGTAGCCTGATGGGGGGAGGTAAAAAAAAAAAAAAAAAGCAAGCAGATAATGTGAGCTTTTTTTAAAGGTATCTTCATTCCAAACTGACTAAGAATCGCCTGTCTTGTACGCTGCCTTTTAACTGAGCCCTTCATAATAAACCACATGAACTTTGCTTCAACACCAGTGTTAGCCAATACCTCTATTTAAAGAAAAAAGAAATTTTAAATATGCATGACAGATTAGAGACTCACAAAGCTTGGGGGGGAAGAGGCTAAATTTCCTTGTTTTCAAACATAAGCATGGTTTAAAGAAAATTACCCCTAGATTTGCAAATACAAAAGTAGGTAGAGATCATCAACATTTCAGAGATGCAAAGACTGCCCTCAATCTGCACTTAGGACAATGTTTAGTTAGAAAAAAAAATAGATAAATTCTTATAGACTGTTCTCAGCTGAAACAGCAGCGAAAACAAAATTGCTATGACAACACTTTAGAATTTGTTTTCAATTATATTTTTTTAAGTATCTCTTGTTTGGCAAGTTATATATGTGCCTTTGCATGATGGCAAAACAGTAAGAATTGCTGCTGTCTCCTTATAACTAACAGCTTAACAATCATTTAATGCAAATAAAATACAAAACGTTGTAAATTCAAATGTTTTTCCCTGTAGTCACCAAGCCTCCGTCACAATTGACTTATATACCAGACAGATGACTTTTCCCCACACAGGAGTGAAAGATACAAGAAAAGAAACACAGGCAATACAGGGAGAAAAAGAGAGGAAAAAAAAAAAATAGGAAACAACTTCTACACTGAGAAGTCTGCAAGCTGACATCATGACATCAACTCCTGAAATGTTTAAAACCTGTTTATAGCTACTCTCATTCAGGAACTTTCTCTTCTTTAAAAGAATTGTTCACTGAAAAGAATCCTGAGCCTGTCTTGGTGTCCACCAAGACAAAACTAGGATCACCATTCTGGTAAGCCTTCACAACAAAGCCACAGGACAGAAGTAACATCCTCTAAACAACATAGAGAAAAGGAGTGGTAAATTAGGTACTCTATCTATTTCACAGTAGGCCTTAATTTCAGACTTTTATATGAAATACTGTAACACAGTACTACATAATCCTACCTGGACAGCTATCCAAGCAACAGATCTCCTCAAGCTGGTTGGTTCCCCTTGAACCAGCTTGAACAGAAAGCTCAGTGGCTGCTTTTGAATCGCATTCCATCATAAGGATTTATCAACATCTCAGCGATCACTGTTCTGAAGTACTACTGAACTCCTGGGTTATCTTACAAACAGCGGCTATTTTCATTGTCAGAGTAATACTTTTATAACTGGAAACATCTGTATTTCTCCTGCATTATACAAATTATTCTCTGAGGTTTCCTTGATGTTTTCTTCCTTGGGATCCCACTTCAGCAAGTATCAAACCAACCTACATATAGCATATACGCCCATCACAGTCAGTTGTGCAGTTCAGCAGCTCTCACTCAGCTCAGTGACACCACCCCATGAATCACTACAGAAGCCCAGATGGGTGCATCACATATCAGGGCTCTTCCTCTAGCACATTACTATGTCTAGTCTGAAAATACGGTACAAATAGTCCCAGCATTTCCAAAATGTTTCTGTCTCACTACATGTTATGAGGGAAGAGAGGTGACGTGCAAGTCTGACTGCTTAAACAACACCTGATTAAGCCTCTGCCTGCGAACGCTCTTCTACAAGAACTTCCATATCTGTGTTGGCTAGACTGAAGATTAAGAGATACAATGCTGTGAGATATGAAAACTGCCTCAGAAATGATTGTCCAGAGTTGTGATCAAACTCTGGGTGTTCGTGATAAAACCATAAACCCTCCACAGGTCCAAGTATCCCAATCACTAACAAAGCTCTCCTCCTGCACTTCCCACCACAAAAGTGTGGAATGACACGTTCCTAAAGAGAACATCACAAGTTCTATCGTTTCACTACAGTAACAAAAGCAATTAACACGTTCTGCATACCCAGAAAGAACAAACGAATCCCACTGTGCAACAGGAGCATCATATACTAATCCCTCTAGCACAGACCACGAAAACGAAACCACTGGTTTGGATCAAAGTCCATAAAACCCACTAGTCCCGTCAGACTATCTGAAAAGATAGTCATAAGAAAATAAGGCATCATAAAAATTGCCTTCCTAATTGCATTCAGACTATTCTACGTAGCGAACAAATGAGGGCCTTTCCCCCCACTAACTTGCAAGTTTTCTTTTCGGTTTTCACAAGAGCTCATGACACACCGCGCACCACCCCTCGCTTCTGCTATAAAACCAGGTATTAAAATGCGCCATCTCCAGGTTACTTCTTCATTTCAGATTTTACAAGCTTTGACTGTACTTTTCTCTCGCCTCCATTTACGCACTTCTTCCTAGGCAAGACTCGCAGGCGGCCGTAGCC
>NW_008617159.1:0-18350 GCF_000691845.1 Merops nubicus | reverse complement strand
AGTCCAGGGTCGTAAGCTTAGAATGCAGTCTTCTAGCTGCCCTGAAGATCTTAGCTGACAGTTTATGGCCTTAGATAATCTTTCAAGATACAACATTGGTTTTGAGCCCTCCTTAGCACAAGAAAACCCATACCAAACTCTGTGATGTTCTGAAGTGCATTCTTTAACTAAAACTCTGCTGAACAAGATATTTGCAGACAGATCTGGCTCAAAGACAAAAAAACAAGAATGTTGAAACTTGTTTTCCCCACCTATAGAGAATGATATTGCTCTCTAGATGAGATGTTGTCCTGAAAAATTTGAGAAACTGGCTCTTGTCCAAATTAAACACCCCCTGAAGACCCTCTGTTTGGCATCTACAGTACACTAGACAAAAATCCAAGAGTGCAACAGGAAAAAAAAATGGAGGAATTAATGGTGCTTTAGATGTCTGAGAAAGCTTGACAAAAACCATGACCTGTTTTTCTACATGGAATATTAGACAGAAAGTCCAACCGTGGAGAAATCTGAAGAATTGCTCCCAAAGGTGAATGGATCTGGCTGGTTTCCCGGGTCTACATTTGAAATAATTGCATAGTGAAGGCCTGTTTAAGATTTTTTTTTTTTTCTCGCATTTATGTGTTTATATATTTAGAACTGTATTAACACAGACACTAATTCACTGGAAATTGAATAATCCCATTTTACACTTCAAATTTATGATTGGTATTGGAGATTGTGAGCTTGGTTGGAGGATTTTTTGGAACAGTCTGTCATTCAAACACTTATTTCTGGTGGTGCTGGTAGGGATTGGTAGAAAGTGTACGAGCAGGTTAATCCTGTATATTTAATAACAAAACAGATTGTACTAATTTCTTATAAGTCTTGCTTGCTTTCTCCAAACTATTTAATTGTGCACCAGATCAACAAGGACTGTTCCTTGGAGGAAAGATACTATGAAGGAAAAGAAAAGATAGAGGGAGTAGGATTGTGAGGAAGATACAGGAATGATAAAAAAAAATGCAGAAGTTAGCATGTGAGATTGTTTCTTGGCTTAGGCCTTTTGTCCTCTAGTAACAGAACCCTTGGTTTGCTGCAGAAATAGTACTTTGGTTCTCTAAAATAGAGAAGGCATTTAGTACATTTAAAGCACAGTTCTGAGTTTCTAGGAATAACTGTTCAGGTAGATATAGAAGATACTGCAGTTCTCTGTGAAAAATGAGTAGAACCTTCACTACACCTAGTAATTCTGCATGTAAGAACTCACTATCATTAAAGAATGCTCTGTTATTGTGAAAAGAACCTGTAAGGAATATGAAGTATGGGTTATTAAACACATCAACAAACTGGTTTACTGCTTGTAAATCTCTGTATAATATTTAGATATTTTGTTTTGTGTATCTGTGTTGGTGAATTTTTGGGGTTTGAGACATGCATTCTTATAACAGCACAACATCAAGAAAGAAGAGTCTAGTTCACTCAGCAAAGTGAACTGCAAAAGTTAGAAAATGTCCTTTTGCTAGATTACTACTTCATCTGGTGGAACTTTGCTTTCTTATGTGAAATGGTTTACTTTGTATCTCTTCTTGAAACAGGAAAGTGCTCTAAAATGCACAAACCACAGTATTACTAATTTTTGGATTCTCATTTGATGGAACTTAGAAAGGAAACAAACTGCTTCATACCTAGATATCTGGATATCTAATTTGTTATATGAACATTAATTTAAATATAATATAAACAACAACTATAGAGTTGGAAAAAAAAGAGTAATCTTTTTTACCCTGTTTTTCCTGTGCATTTGACTAAAACTCCAGGAAATGATGTGTAGCTGTTTATACTTCACAGCTTAGTTAGGAATTTACGCCACTGATGTTCTCTTTAACATTTCACAGAATAAGTTTCTGTTGAATGTTGGTGTGAAAACAAAGAAACTTGTATGTCAAAATGCAGAGAATGTCTGAAAGGAATTTGAGAAGGAATCCAACAACAAAGTCATGGATGGAGAGTGATACACTGTCTCAGACTTAAACCGAAAGGATTTGAAATCAGAGGTTTAAAATTCAATTTTCAGGTCATCTTGGATTAACTGTTGTTAATAATTACTATTTCTGGGGAGTTATTAATTGCCTGGTACAATAAGGATACTTTTTAGAGACTAGTTTATCTGGATGGAGTAAAACAGGGTTAAACACCCCATAGATTGCAGTACAGACATATTCAAAGCACACTGTTATTTACAGACATAATGTACAGACATACTTGTTGTGGTGGCACCACTGAGAATCAAATATAGTTAGATTTCGTAGCAGTACTTACCTTTGTAAAACATTTTTCATTCTTGAAATTTTAGGAGCCATAGGTAGAAAGAATGCAGTATATTCTGTACATTGTTTTGTCTTCGCTGGGGTAGAAAATCCAGAGCTATTCCTGTTTGTTGCATGTTTAAGTCCTTAGTTTATACCAATAAAAAGTGTTGTTGTTATTAAAGGAATTCTTAAAAGTATTAATAATTTGCACTTTCAGAAATATGTAGAAGAAAATTTTCTTGATGTACATGTTGAAAATCCCATTTTGTATATAAACAGAAAAACAAAGGAATTGTTCCTCTTCCAGCTTTGTGAGAGACACTCTGTGTGTATGTTAGCTTTTAATAATCAGATGGCAAAGCAGCACTGCAGTATTAGTCTACAGACAAGACACTTTGCTCACAAAGAGGCTTAGGTATGTGATTCTTGGCAGGATTTTCTTTAACAATGGTTAAGTTATTCTAAGACTAAACTAACTGGACTAGAAGTTCCTAGTAAAGAGCTTCCAAAAATCATAGGCTTTGCTCCTTCATTGCATTATATTTAAGTACTTGAGTTGGGCAAAACAATGCAAGTAACACAAAAGGAAGGTAGACAGAAACCATAAACAAGAGCTATAATTAATATTTGAGGAGGACTGTGTTCCAGTCTCAACTTTTTGTTTTTCTGGATTATTGCATACTTGGTGTCAGTTTATTCATCTGAACAATGAAAATAATCAAGTTTATGAACATTAAGCTTTTGAAAAGCTGCAGGTTATAAGCACTTGACATAATCATGTCATACGCTAAATCAGTGATCGTTATTCCTGATCCTTTAGAGGTGATTGTGTAACTTGGGTCAATTGTATTTGCCTTGTCCACAGTAATTCCTGTGAAACCAAAATTACACTGTTGAAGCTTCTCATCTCTGGCCCTTGGTCTAATGCTGTGACTTGTGCTTGAGAAAGCATTATATTCCAATTCTTCATCTAATCATATTGTATGTGAATATAATTAATGGTCATAATATTAACTTGATTGCTCCACTTCTAATCTAGTCCTAGAATTATTTATTGTATGAATTGCTGAGACTGCTGAGCTTTCCAAATTTGATTTGGTGGTGTGTTTTTGTGTAATTTTTTAAATTTTTCCTGGCCTCACATTGAACCATTAGAAATTCCAAGAAAGGAAAGGAAAAGACAGAAATGCAAAGCAACTGGATCCAGAAGAGTCCACTGCGAAAATAATAAAATACCTTAGTGGGATGAAGTCTGTGTGCTAAAGACTGCTCTTAGGAGACCTCTGTCTGAGGCCCAGGAGTCTCCTTCTGTATCACTTAATTAAAATCAGAACTGATGACAAGGAAGCTTGCATACTATCAGCAGAATCAGGACAAAGCCTGTGGTGCTATGGGCAGACTTACAATAGAAGGGATTGTGGTATGATAATGCAGAAAGGATACTAAGGCCTACAGGTACAAAAGCAAAATGATTTAGGTTTAAAATAATTGCAACATACATTTTAAAGAGGCAGTTGAATTGCAAACCCGGATAGATTTTACTTATTAAAATGAATTGTTCTGGTTTGATTTTGATGCTAGTATAAGGCTTTTCTGACAAGAACACTGGACAACCAGCAGCAGCACAATCACCCCAAAAAATGAGAACTAATAGTTCTCTACAGGAGGAAATGATTTTCTGAAATGTAGTTTATATATGCTTTTTACCTAGTCTGATTTTTAAATAGTTTTCACCATACAATGCTTCTTTTCAAGTATTCAAAGGAGGTGCCAAAGCATCATGGAAAACATGATACTTATGTTATTCACAAATACTTTCTTGGCTAACTATACCAGTGGTGAAAGCTGCCAGATTAGCACCTTGGGACACCAAAAGTCTCTAGTCACCTAATAGGTAAGACATCAGTAGCGCAGCATGCTCCATTCCAAGCACAGATGAGCTGAAGGGCTAGGCTGTTGCCCTGGAAAGCCTTATCCATAGGAAAGAAAAAGAGAGGGAAAGTCCATCTATAAAGTGTAAGCAACACTTGGTTTTAAAGACACCGGAGATTCTGAAATAGACTACTCAGCTGAGTAGTCTAATAGTAATTTTTCTAAAATAATCTATTGTGTAAATGCTCTCTTGTTTCTCTGCTTCTGGTGGGATGGATTGAAGATCTCCTCTCCCAGCAACTCTAGTTTAAACCACTCTTTACTAAACTGGCAAGCCTGTGGCCAAAATGTTCTCCTTTTCTGCGAGATGGACCCCATCAGCCCCAAGGAGACCTGGTTTCTCGAAGTGAGTCCTGTGGTTTAAGTAGCCAAAGCCCTGCCTGCATCACTACTCCTGTAAACATTTCTTGATTTCTCCCTATTCAGTTGGCCTTTTCAAACCCCTTCCCTTTGACCAGGAGGACTGATGAAAAAACTATCTCTGCCCTCAAGTTCTTCACCACCACTCCCAGGGCTCTAGAGTCCCACTTGATACTCTTCAGATTGCTTCTAGCTGTTTCACTGGTGCCCATGTGAAACAGCAGCAACGGAGAGTAATCAGTGGGATGTATGAGGTTTGGTAGTCTGAGTGATGTCCTTGATACAAACCCCTGCTAAGCAGGTATAAGCTTAACAAGCTGCATTTTTTTTCCAGGACAAGCTTTCTATTTAACTGAAAATTCCTTACTATCAGAAGTAAAACATTAATTTCTATGTAAGAAACAAATCCTCACTGTTACAAGTTTTAGAATTTAAACTTCAAGTAAGCATTGCTGTTATTATTGAAAATGACAAAAAATATAGAGATGAAACTACAGTGTCTTAAGTAACTAATATAGAAACAGACTTCATATAAACCTGTCAGGATATAAAGGAGATAGTTGCAGGTAGTGAAGAAGCAGAGAAGAAGCTCTGTAAGTTAATACTGATCTTAGGTGGAAAGAATAATGATTTAGGTTGCATCTGACTGTCCAAGGCAGGAGTTAAGTCAGCAAAGAAGTAGATTTTCCAAGAATGCAAACTGGGATTGAATTTATCAAAGGAAAATATTAACTAAAGTCAGGTGAATGGGTGCAGGTATGAGAGTTAATCTTGATTTTCTTCCTTTGATTATAAAACCTCTGATAGGTTTCTATCTCCAAAGGCATACCCAGTCACGTGGACCATTTATGAAAGCACCATGGCAATCCCTTCAGAAGACAGTATAGAAAAAAGTACTGCACTGGAAAGACAAGACAAAGGAGTGGAGTTTTTACTTCCTACAGCCCTGAAAGTAAACTCTAAATAAATCTACAAAATTACTATCATTCTATGGCGACAAAATGTGCTTTTTTAACTAAACAATCTATTTTGTCCTTTTTCCTTGATTATTTGCCAGAATCCCATACCTGCTTCATAACTAAATGCATATAACTATAACAGCACTACTTTTCATTTTACCTGCACAGTATAAACAAGGTCCATTGATGAAGATGGATTTTTAATGTGTAATCTGGAGCTCAAACTTAATTTTAACATTAACACTAGCCTGATGAGTCCTATTTTCCATAAGGTAATCATGAGTAATCATTCATTCATTCTTCCTACTGCTTGTTTTTTTGTGTAGACAAGTAATAAAAATTTTTTAAATGGACAATTGTCTTTACTCTCCAATGGAATGATTACCAGCCAGTCACCATCACCACTGAAGTAAAAATATTCCGTATATCTCCTTCATTACATAAATCTTCATACTGCCCTATAGAATGTTCTTGGTTACAAAGATTGCCTAACATGGCCTGCAATCAGAAAATACATTAACCTGTAATCCTTTGCATATATCAATGCCATTCATCCCTACTAACCACAAAATAGGAGATCCAGTAATGAATGTCTCTTTGTGCTGTCTGAAATCCTGTCCTAAAAGAACCTGCAAGAATGACTGAAACATTAAAGAATACAAAACATGCTTTCCTAAACCCACTAAATTAGATTACTTTATGCAACAGATACTTTAATTGTAATATACCTTTCATTATTATAACTTCCTAGTCATATAATATTTTTCCACTGATGCCTTGACTCACTCAGTGCAGAAGATAAACCTATTCTGGAGGTTAAAAGGGTTTGTATAGTAAAAGAAACTTGTCAATCATTTTACTAACTTAGTCACTACAGAAATTTTGAAACTGAGAGAAATGAAGCAGGAACTGATTTCTGGAAAATAAAGTTAGAAGCATCTAATTAATACCTAAATCTTGAGTAATTCAAAAGCATTCTCGAAAGCTGCATTCTCTTTATTTGGTTGGCACAGATCACTCAAATGGAACCTTTCCTTAGTGTTTTTTTTTTTTTTCTCAGAATTGGATTCCTTATTTCTGTGGTAGAGCGTTTTGGAGGTCTGGTTTGCTGCAGTGACAAGCTGTTGGTGTCACAGATTAAAAATATTGTGTTCTGAACACTTTGTACACTGTAAATTAAGTACACAGGGAAGGAATGTCTAAACATCTCTACATAAACACTTGTTGACTACAATGTCTCTGTACCTTTTTTTTTTTTTTCAGAAAAAAATGCAACTTTTTTGTTTCACATGAATAATAAATGCATAGGGTAAAAGAAATACTAAGAAACTAATACTATAGGATTCTATAAAGGAATATAGAAGCTATGGGGAAATTCCCCATAAATTGACAAAAAGTAATCTGTAGCTGTCAATTCCCTGTTTGTAATTCCTGCTACAAACACAAGAACCTCAGCCTCTATCAAAGTCTTAATTTAGAAAGAAAAGTAAAAACAAAAGCAGCTTTTTTCAGATAATGGTCCCCACTGATTTACAATCAAAACCATTAAGTATGAATGTGTCAGGACATATGTTAAATGGCACATGTGAGTGTAGGAAGTACAGTGTATATATGGGCCATGTGTGGGAAGTACCGTATATACTCCTTAGGTATCTATACTGTACTTTTGTTTAAAGATTGAACTAATTTTTTTTTTCAGTACTCAGTCCTTCTGAATGCTGCTATTCACATTTGTGTGATAGATTGGATCTAATATATAGCAAGCAGTAAGAAACTGATTTTCCAAGTCTGAAAATCTGTGACAAAATCTAAACTGCTAGTGTTAGAGCTGTTAACCTTCATTTTGAACGTGTTTCCCCTCAGTTATTTTAGAAACAACCAACACGTATTTTGATGAGTTTATTAATTTCAGCTTTTAATTGATACCAGGCTTGTCATCTCTCAAGAACAGGGACCCCTGGTAACACTCAAATTAGAATATCATAAAATAAATGTCATGTATGACCAAGACATGATTGCACTATGTTTGGATCAGCTTGCTTTCTATCATCAGTGCACAACAGGGGCACAGTCAGGCACTAGTATGATAAATCTCATGACAGAATGAAAACTGAAGGGTTTATCCCTTATGCGGTCTCCTATATCAGTAGGAATAATTCTGAACTTTAGGAAAGAAAAAAATATTTAAGATGATAGGGATGGGGAAAACAAGGAACATCTTATTAGGTGGTAAACATTCCACTTTAAAATAAAGTTTTGATGAATGATTTTTATTAAGGTCAGGCATGATTCATGGAAAGGTTTTAAACAGTTGAAGGGTTCCAGGGCAAGTAGTCGTATCCATTTGTCTGCAATGTAGAAGCTGCAAAGAGTATCTGGATCGCTACTGTTTTTTATGAGGAAAACAGAAAACATAATTAAATTGTTTACAGATTGACATTTCCAGGAAATATATAATGTCAATGTTGGCAACAATCTCTCAAGTATGTTCTGATAAGTAAGATTATTGCTTGCCATGTCTCTGGTTTATGCATTGTAACACACCTGCAGCTGTGGAGACCTTCAAATTTTTCATTATGCTTTTTCCTTGTTAACAGCAAGAAAGAGAAATCTGGGATTCTCCTGCATTCAAAACAGAAGCTTTTAAACTTGGGATAAATTAGATGTTCCACTGGCTCTTGACAATACAGATTTATGGAAAAATTGGAAAGCAATTATTCCATTTGGGAAAGGTCAGCGAGATACCTATACCCTAACTGGTAAATTATTTCTAAGAAGCATCACTAGCAGAACTGAGAATCTTTAATTCTCATTCTAAAGGTTGTCAGGTGATATATGTTTACACTTTTACAATGCTAGACAAATTCTCTAAGGGTTGACATAAACATGTATTTTTAAAAAAAAATTAAGATTAATAGATTCTCTTAAATGTGGGAGAAAAAAAGGGAGAAAGAAGTTATATCTCAAAAAAGGAACTTTTTTACGTTTCCTGCTTCTGTAACTTTTATCTTTCTTAAATAGAAGATTGGTTGTAGGAGGGCCTAGCCATAGCTTCGAATTAATCAGCCTATGCAGAGAGAGGGAGCTGAAGTACTTTGAAATGCATAGTGGGTTGTGATTTATATTCATATTAAGGCAATTTTCACTATTCCTGTTCTTCCTCTTATACTCTACTGTTCATTGAAATCTGTATATTCATTCCATAAGCAGCCTAAAAGGTAGAGCCTAGACAGACTTCATGAACTTTTCAAGAACAGCTACGTAAAGGATTTATCAAGGCCATTTAGACAGTATATATTAACTGTTGTTCCATAGAGCCTCTCCAGATTAAGAACCAGGGGCTCACCTCAGTCTGTCCCTGGTCTCCCTGGTGTTGGTCCTGGTGATAGATATGAACACTCTGTGGCTCTTTTCTAGCTTGCAACATGTTTTATCTTCATGTAGAAACACATGACGTGATGGATGGAAGGGCAATGAGAGGAGTTAATTGTCTATTTGAGTGCATAGTCAGGTCTCATCACAACGTGGTTCATGATGCAATTGGGTTATACATTAATGCTGGGAAATCCAGACTTGTTCATTTTGGAAAGAACAAGGACTGCTTGAACAGTGTTAGTACACTTTCTGAGAAGGCAGAGCTAGACTCTCTGAAGTCTGTGATCTGTCTGTCTTTGTCTTTCATTTCTCCTTATTTTTTTATCTTTCCATCTATCTATCAGAACTACTGACATCTCTCTTCTTCCTTCCACATCTGTTTTCTTCTGAAGAGAAATGTCTGAATTAATTCAGAAGAGAGCTGGGGGTTATTTAATATTGTGGACAAATGGTGAACTAGGGCACAGGAGAAAAGCAAAGTAAACCATTACAAGTAACTGAAGATTTTACAGGATAACGTTTCTGCAGCATCCTACTCTGGGGCATACAGATATGAGTCTTCATTTTCATACAGAAGCTAATTTTATTTTCACCAGCACAAGAGTTTTCCGTAGCTAAATTGAAGCCCATGGTATTAAATCTTTGGAAGTTTATCAATGACTAGCAAAGTCTCAGTTAATAAGAGTGGTTCATGAATGAGCAATTTAAATTACCAATCCAAACTTCTTCACTTACCAAACTCTATCTTTTCCTCATATCCCAGGTCAGCTAATATAGGTTCTTTATCCCCATTTTTAATTATCCATGACTTGTCTCTGACTCTATCTCAACTCTACAACAGTTAGCAATACTCTCTGGCTTCCAGTATCAGCAAGCATTCAAGGTTCAAAAATATAGAATGAGAATTGCAAAGGAATCTTAATAGTACACTATGTTGTTGGCTTATAATGTAGCTTAAGGCTGCCCATTCTTTTACATTCTGTATCACACATCATGTTTAAGTCTGAAATTCAGCTCTCTTGCTATCCCCACTATTACTCAGGTTGTATAGACTAATACAGAAGGTCTGTCTGGCCTCTACATAAGCTGAAGTAAACTGTATTATAACACCTCTAGTATAATATTTTTTTTTTTTGCCTTTGGTTTGCTTGCAGCACACCACAACACTTTTTTAAAAACTCTCTTGACTCCCATGTGTTTTATGGTCTTTTTCTTGCACACTTTCAGAATTTCTGATTTTGTCTCACTTACACAGGTCCTTTGTTCTACTAGTCTCTTTGCTTCTACATTGTTTCTCATTCCCAGCTTTATTTTATATGCAATGGTTTATTTTTTTTTTTTTTCTTAACATCTACTTTGAAGTATCTCTGTGCTCGGTGTTGATGAGTATTTGCCAGTTCAGCTTAAACCAGGAGGAGACACAGATTAGCCCTCCTTGAAATGCTATATTCTTCTGAGTACTGAAAAAGTAATAAAAATAATTCACTGAAACCTACAACCCCCTCCAAACAAGGCCTAATTATTATGTCAGGCCTTAGTTATTCCTGTATTAAACATCTAGTTAAAGTTTGGACACTAAGTTCATATTAAAGGATTTAAAAAAAAAAAAAAAGTAATCTTTAAATAAAACCTTCATAACTGGGATTACCACTGAACTTCTGTCAAAAATTCAGATCCAGCAATGCTTTTGGTCTGTTTAAGTATCTGTTTTATCCTTTCTACTTCAATAAACAAGACAATGGTGGTGTTTGTACATACTTTGGGATAGAAGTGAGTGGAGAATTGTACCCCTATAGGTACACTGAAATCCTTGTACCTGGTCAAGAACTCCAAAAGTAGTGAAGATTGTTTTTCTGATTTTGCATAAGCATACGAAAGTGTTACTCTTAAAAGAATATTACAAAAAAATAAACTTTCTGCCTTTCACTGGGATTTGTACAAGAACAGTAAACATTAGGATGATAGAGCCAATAGGTATTAAATATGATGTGATGTGCTTAGAAAAAGTTTTTTCCTCCTTTAGAATTGCTGCTAAGATGATGGTTAGGTACAAATGTCCATGCTGACTTTCACATCAACTTGGAAGAAAATTTGTCTGCATATCTGTTTTGTTCTAGCTTAGTCCAGTTTGAATGGCTTCTAGCCTTTTCTACACTACTAATAGTCTTATTCTTTAGAAAACCACTCTATACCATATTTACTGGAGCTGAAGCAAAACAGCCATCTGAATGGTCAAATGGGAAAGTTGTTGAACAGTGTATTTTCAAAATGGTTACGTTATAAGCACAAGCAATAGTATTAGACAACATGATCAGCTAATCCCACTTGTCAAAATATACCTTAAGACTGTAGAAATGCATAAACCACCAAGATACCAGAGTTAAAACATTCTGTTCAAATGAAATGGCCTAAATTAAACTTGTGTTCCAGGAAGATATAGAGCTCTTCATATCTAGCTCCAACTAGAGAGCTCTGAATGACATTGTTTTGTACCAAGTCATACAAGCTTACCTTGCTTCTTAAGACCAAAAAACCTCACATTTATTTTAGTTTATATCACTGAATTCAGGACAGTATTTGCCAAGTGTGAAGTATGTTTGCTGCTAGCCTAACGATGAACAGTTTTTTTGTTTTGGGCGTATATATACAAAGTCTATGCTGCATGTGTGTGGAGGTTCATTCTGTGTTCATCAAAGGCATTTGCATTAATAGCAAATTCAGTTTCAAGCTTTAGGTTATTTACACTTTTTGAAAGTAGAAAATATTAAAATTTTGAAACTGGATTTTTAATTTCTTTTAATTTATACACAAATCTTCATGAAAACTAATACTGTAAATAATGTATTATGAACATTTTAAAATGCCTACTTAAAATCATTAGAAATCTTTGGCTTTGCACATAGTTATGAATGCTTAAAAATACCAATAAAAAGATGAAAAATTCACACACTTTCATAAACCAATGAAAGGATCATATATAGAAAATCAGAAATACAATTCCATTTTCTGGTAGAAATTTGAAAAAATATCTCACACAAGTGAATTATAAAAAATTGATTTCTTTGTTTAAAACAAAGCTTATGACTGACAGTGACAGAACATTTCTCTGCATGGTTTCTGGTTTAGTTCATATCTTGTGTGGAGAGAATAGGACTGAAAACAGGTTTTTATTTTCCCTTATAATAACTTCGGCTGAACATTTAACTTATGCACTTTCATCATATTCTCTAAGCAAATACAATTGTGTGTTATATCATAAAATAATTTTTAATAGCCATTTATTGATATACTCCTGCTTTGCCATATTTAATTATTAACAATGGTGTTATTCTATTAGCAGGGGTCATTAAATTCTTCTCTCCTTTTTTAAACGTCCTTTGGTTTTGCCTTTTCTATTTCTAACTCAATCTCACCTTTCTTCCTCTTCCTCATGTACACTGCTCCCTATCATCCTCTCATCTCCTTGCTGCAATCGATAACAAACATGTACTCCCATCTGTTCAGAAAGAACAGAGGCCAGACCAGATGTGACCTGTGATTTACCAAATGGGATGCAAACACAAGGAATGCTGTCTGCCATCTGTTGATGCAGAAGCCACTAGAGCTGGACTAGCATTTCAGCAGAGTTCTCCCACTGGGAAATTGCAAAGGAAACTCATCTGTTTCATTTTTAGTTCTCTTCTGACCTGACAGTTCCTCTGCATGAAGAGTGCCTTGCAATGAAGCCATAAGAGTTTACATCTAAATGGTTGTGCTCTAGGGAAAATAAAAGAAGGCTTTTTACAGCTTATACTTTGTATTTCTGCCAGAAACAGCAGTACGGAGATGATACTTCTCTCTACAGCAAACTGATACATAAAGCTGCTCTCTGAAATGGATAGGGCAAATAAAGCCTTCCGGTTTTCCTCCTTCTCCTCTCCTCTTCTTTTCAGTGTACATGAAAGGGTCTGGAGAGTGCTGAAGGAAATGAAGTAGGTGTTAGTAACAGTTACAAAAAAAAGATCCTTGTCTCCACTTCATTCTACTTCCAAATTACTGCACCAAGGAACATCTGTTTTTTATTCTAAAAGAGGAAATGCATAATATGCGGAGTGATCCTTGTGCGTGATTGAAGAGGAACTCTGGCATATTTTTAGGAACTGATGCAAACTTTTAATATATGAGTTGAAAACATGAGGATAGTTTGAAATGATAGTCCAAGGCCCAGCAATTCAAAATGTACTTGATGGTTAATTGGGATGAAGAACCATCCATATCTGGGAACTTTTTTTTTAATTTAGTCAACTTACTCCTGATTTCAACTGCATAGAACCTGATAGCATTTTAAAGGTCAGTAGCACTTTCACTGCATTTTTGATCTCTTGTCTGTGTTTTAGGTAAACTGAAGCACTATAGAACCAGATTCCTATCTACTTCTTTTCACATAGCTTGAGCAGAGGAGCAGTGGAATAATTTATTTCCACCAGTTTTCCACCTCCAAGGATTGTATACAGACAGCTTTATTATAATTGTATGGATTCCAAATAAGATATTATCTACCTGTGATGCTATCTGCTCTATTTGGCTTAATACCTATTTTATGAAATGCTGCAGCTAGAGGAGTCTTAGACTGTAAGTTCCTTGAAGATATGGTCTTAACCCTGTGTGCAGACTGAATGTAGGACTTCACCCTAGTGTGGCTGTTCCTTTATCACTATGTTAGCAGTTTTATAGACAGCAACTCCTGAATATTACATTTGTTGAAATTAACAAGAGAAAGCGCATTTACAGCTGCCTCTTTTTTTTTTTTTTTTTTTTTTTTTTTTTTTTTTTTTTTTTTTAACTTCAATATCCCAAAATGATTAAGTCTAAAGCAAATTCAAATTTTATATTCAGTTATTCATCCACCCTGTTTAGGAGACAGGCAAAATGATTAACTCAGTCTTTGTACAGTCTAGAAAGAGATATTGGGCATGTGTGAGGGTGAAGCTAAGCAGCTTTCTTCAAACGGTGATAAGCCAGTTTCTAAGTACATAAAAAGAGGCTATTTTAAACTACTCACCTGCACAACCTCCAAGGATCTGTATTGTGGCTTCTTTTGAATCCCTTTGGTTTCTCCTTTATTCTTTCTCTCTGACACTGAAAGCAGAATATCTGGAATGCTGTGTCAGAGAGGGATGCTTTTGCCAAAAGATAAATCTACTTGCTTCTGCCCTATTTTTGTGTTGAAAGGCAGTGATCAGTCATTAGCAAGCAGGCTGCCAAAGCAACTTTTGCAAAGGCAGAAGCCTTTCCAAATGGGAATTAATGGGGAAATGAAAATGATCTTTTCATATTCTCAGCTCTCATAATGTATGGCAATCTGTCTCTAGAAGGGGTTGGGAATCAATTAAGCATGAATGATGTATAGGAAGGTGGAATGTGACCTTAACAAGTTGTCTTGTCTCTTGTCTTGATGTTTCCATCTGTTTTGTGCAAAGAATATTCTGATAATGCGGTAAGAAGGTAGATATGATTTCTGAGGGAACAGTCATTATGGGCCACTATCTTCCCAGACCTGATAAGTTTAATCCAAGTTGCCTGGGAGGTAAGAAGTCATAAAATATTTTATCTGAGGGAAGTGCAAAAATACTCATAAACTCAAAGGTTAATCACTGCACTGAAAGAACAGATGAAGGAGACAGGGCAGTTTTATGTGTCTCAGTGTGATGTCCTTATTAATCATGATGCCCGTTTGCTTTAAGTATGCCTCATGTATTTTCTTTTGAAAGCCAAATGGATAGACAAAGAAATGGAAGGCTAGTGCTATCACATACTAAACAGGACTGCCTTTCTTTACGTTGTACGTTCAGGGGATTGCATTACAGCAAGGATGTGTTCTAATTCATTAAGTGACTGACCAAATGTTCCTTTCAGATAAAACCCAAAATTTCCGCTGGGTGAGTTATCACAGATAAAAAAAAAATTCAAAGGCCAAGAGACACAGATGTGCACAAACTGAAGAGATATGGTCTGGATGGTTAGACCAGAAACTGGGGGGGGGGAAATGTCTGGACCATCAAGCTCAAAGGACAAGGGTTAAGGGTTCAAATTGGGACAGGTGGCCAGTTACAAGGACATTTTTTCACGAGGGTAGTGGTGGTGTCAATGCAGTTTAAAATCATAATTAGCAGCCTGGACAGTGGGATAGACTGCATCCTCAGCAAGTTCATGAGTGACATTAAAATAACATTCAGGAGACAGCCTGGAGAAATGGGCTAACAGATACCTCATAGGGCTTAGCAAAGACAAATGCATTGTTGCACCAGAGACAGAGTAGGCACAGCACTATATGCTTGGTGTTGACTGGCAGGAAAGTAGCTTTGCATAAAACACATAGCAGTCCTTTGGACAAAAATTGTGCATATATCAGCAATGCACCATTGCATCAGTGAAGGCTAACCTCAAGAGTGCTGCCAGTAGGTCAAGAGGGATGATTATATCTCCTTTGACACTTAGAGGCCAAATTTGCAATATTGTATAACATTTTAGGATTTTCAGTATGAGTAAGACATTCACAGACTGAAAGCTATCAAGATGTTATAGGGTCCAGAGAACCTGATCTATAAGCTGAATTTGTCCAGGATGAAGAAGAGAAGTTTAAGTGGGGATCTAATGTCTGTATTCACCTGACTGTTTTGGGGAAAAAAAATATTCTACATGGTGTTGCACATCAAAAAGAGAATCAATGACTACATGATAATAAAGGAAATAAAGGAAATTCAGATTAGATGAAAGGAAACATTTCTTCCCTGTGACGGTTTTAAAACACTGGAAAATGTGGCTCAGAGATGCTATGAAGTCTTCATGCTTGGAGTTCTTCACAGCTTTACCTAAAAAGACCCCATGAAACCTGATCTAAATGCAACTGAATATTCAATGTAGCAGATAGTCCTTCTCTGAACAGGTAGTGTACTGGATGATTTCCAGAAGTCTAGCATAAACTAAACCAGAATTCCATTATTCAAGAACTCCTTTTCACTCCCATTCTTCCTGTAATCTGATGTTCACAGCAGATGGTTATATCCCTCTTCTACTGAAGTGCACGACTTATTGTTATTGATGATAATGGTAAATTTGTTAAAACCAGCATTTTATGCTATCATGTTAATAGGAAATAGAGTTTGCAGTGTCAAAGGATACCTGCAGTTCTAAGGTCAATGTAAATAAAATGCAGGAAAAACACAAAATAAAGTATGATTCAATCTTACAGTGTTTTAAATTTTTCAAGAAGCAGACAGTATTTATTGAAAATAAACATTAAAACAGGAACTTCTGTGTTAAATAATGTTCTTAAATGTAGCTCTGAATAGCAAGACTTTCTGAATGAGACCCATTCTGTTTCATATCAAAATGAGGACTTTGCTTATATGTATCATAACAACAGTATCTAACAGAAAAGTCATGTCATGATTCTGGATTTCTACTTTTTAGTGTATGTTTAAAACTAAGGTCCAGCTACCTCTTTTTACTCCTCTGCATCTCTGTGGAAGTCCTTCTGACCCAAGTTCATTTTCAGTAGCATTCATGATGTATCTAATCTAAGGTCAAGCTGTTTTCTCTGAGAGAGCACAATTTGCACACTTGTGTTATGTAGTTACCGTAAAGAGCCATAGGCTTTTAGAAAGGAAAGACATAGAGGATGATTTTCATTTTAACATAACCTTTATCAATAACTCCACTCTTGTTTTCTTTTCTCCTTTTGAATTTAGTAAGATTTTGCTCATATGTAAGGAAACAATTTCATTTGTCTCCCCCAATATCAGGAAAACATGAAATCGGGTCTCATTTTCAGCAATGGCCTGGAAAAGGATTTGTTACAGCAGTTCATAAATTACTTCATTTATATTTTATGCTGCTACATCGAATGGATTCAGCAACCTCTTTGGGGAAAGACTGGAACTAAACAATCTCAGATGCATTACCTAGCTTACTACATTATGGGATTTGTGGTTCCATGTCTTAACAAGAAATTGAAACTACTCAATCAGAATGTTTTCATTTGTTTTATTTTTAAAGAAATAATCTGCATTGTAGATTTCAAGAGTCCAATAATTATTTTTAGAGCTAAGAATGTATGCAAAATGGTTCTCATAGAAACTGGAAAATAAATTGAATTAATTGGAATTTGAGAGTTTTGCTGAATATAACTGCCTGCTCCCGTATTCCATGGGTTGAAAAGAAAATATTTATCAGTACTTTTAACATGCAAGCCTATGCAGTTCTGATGCCAGGAACACAGAATCACAGAATGTTAGGGGTTGGAATGAACCTCTGGAGGTTATCTAGTCCCACCTGCTAAAGCAGGTTCACCTAGAGTAGGTTGCACGGGAATGTGTCCATGAGGGTTTTGAAAGTCTCCAGAGAAGAAGACTCCACAACTTCTCTGGGCAACCTGTTCCATTGCTCCATCACCCTCAAGGTAGAGAATTCTATCCTTATGTTCAGATGGAAACTCCTGATACATTTTGTGCCCATTGCCCCCTGTCCTGTCACTGGGCATGACTGAAAAGAGACTAACCCCATCCTCTCGCTAACTACACTTTGGATATTTATAAGCAGTTATGAGATCTCTTGTCAGTTTTCTCTTCTTCAAGTTAAACAGCCTCTGGTCTCTCATTTTTTCCTCATTAAAGAGATATTCCAGGCCCCTTATCACCTTTGTAGCCCTCCACTGTACTCTCTCCAGCAGTCCCCTGTCTCTCTTGAACTGGGGAGCCTGGAACTGGACACAGTATTCCAGATGTGGTGTCACTAAAGCAGAGTAGAGTGGGAGAAGATCCTCCCATGATCTGCGGGTCACACTCTTCTTGATGCACTCCAGGATACCATCTGCCTTCTTGGCTACAGGAGATCACTGCTTCCTCGTGGTTAACTCCTAGGACCTTCTCCACAGAACCACTTACCAGTAGGCCAACTCCCAACCTGTACTGGTGCTGATATTGTTAGAAAGTACAGATCTTCTTTCCATATTAATGGTAAATATTAAAAACCAAAAAAAAAATGTACAGTTTCTTCCTTATAAATCAAAATCTTATTTTAAGATTTTAGGGATAGAAATCTTAGAGAAACAAGAGCAACCTTTTCCAGATTTTGATTAAGAGGGGGAAAAAAAAATATTTTCTATAAATTCATTTGGGAGGAAACCAAAGCACAAATTACTAAGCCTATTCTAAAGATAGATCGCATATATACTTAAATGTGTATTCCAAATAAATTATTCATAATTATATCTGAAGTACATTTGGACAGTATAGCAGTGAATACTACTTGGGAATCATCTAAAAGTGCATTTATAATGGAAATCCTAAATGTATTTTTGTTCTAAAGTACCCACACCAAGTAGGTGCCCTTCTAGTAAAGGGAGAGTGTCTACAGGAGACAATTATTCTGGAATCACAGAATCACAGAATGTTAG
>NW_008617158.1:600-5942 GCF_000691845.1 Merops nubicus | reverse complement strand
GGGTGAACCCTCCCTCTGGCAAAGGCAAACCCATCCACGGGATTGCTTTTGCTCAAGGACCTGGGTGCACCTGGTGGGTGATGCAAGAGTACAGGGAAGTCCCATGTGTACCACAAAGGGACTTAATTCTAGGGGAGAACAGCCAATTAATTAAATTGTGCGTTGTTAATTTTAAATAACTGCTGGGCATGATGTAGATGGTATCGAATAAGGGGTGGAATGCCCTAGTTCAGCTTGGATAGGGTTGGTTTTCACCTGCAGTCAGGCAGGAGCTCTAGGTGGAGGTAGCCAGCCGGACCAGCCAGGGGGTTATTCGCTGCCATGCTGACACCATGCCTGTAGCAGCGGGGCCAGGCGGTCTGGGGGCAGGGGTGGTTTCTGGGTCCACTGGGTGCGAACTGCAGTTTTTGCTGTCTGGAGCCCGTGCGGTGATCTGTTTTCTTTTTTTACAATTTGTTGTATGTTGTTATACCTATTGTTACTGCTGCTGTTTACTGTTCCTTCTGCGTTCTTGTAGTAAATTCTCCTTAGCTCAACCCACGGGGGTTTGTATTTTTCTCCCTTTTCTCTCTCCCGTGTTGGGGGTTGGTGGTGAGCAAGCGGCCACGTGGTGCCCGTCTCCCGCCTGGAGCTAAACCACCACAGCAGCTTAAACAGACTGCCAACACACTACCCCCGACCTACACTGTCGCAACTTCTCTTCACATTCGAAGGCATTTGCAGGATTGGCCGTTTCTGCCAGATGACCCAAGACACCAAATGCCCCTGGGAGTCCACCAGACACATGGCATTGCTTATGATCCTGTGTTCACTGTCAGTGATTGGGTGAGTTGCTGTATGTGGGAACTATTGCTCATCTTTCTTGCTTCCTCAGTATAGTTTTGGTTTATAGCGTGTTGTGAGACACCATTACTGTTTGGACCACAACATCAAAGATGTCTTACAAAACAAAATAAAACCATTCTTATACCCTCCAAGTTAAAAGAATACAAAAATTAATGACAAGATGTATTCACTATATAAGGAACTGAAAATTTCTTCTTTGTAACAGCTATATTTTTTTAGGAGATGGTTGATGTAGCACTTGAGGAGGCTATGATCTAGTGGTTAGGGAAATGTTGGGAGGAAGGTTGGACTTGATGATCCTAGAGGTCCTTTCCAACCATAGTGATTCTATGATGATATAAATAATGTAATGAAATTTCTTTCTTTTATGGGAAAGATATAAATTTAAAACCTTTCAGAGCTCCCAGTCTTTCTTAAAAAAATTAATACTGAAGAAAGTTGAGGATACAATCATGACTTCCCAGGGACATCTGGTTTACGTTGCTATGTCAACCCTTCTCTTAAAAAATGAAATCTATATATACACAGTCACAAAGAACATTAAAATGTGGGTTTTTTTCATCTAACTTTTGTAAATGAATGTTAAAAACTGGCATAGAATAGTGCTGGTGAGTAACTCGTGAGTTTCATGAAAGCTATACCCCATTATTCATCAAAGAAAAAAATCCAAGTATTAAATTCCCCCCCAACTTTGTAAAACTGCATACAAAACACTGGGTACTACTGCATTTTGTCTGCTTAGTTCATATGTTACCACCCATGAGTTTCTTCTGTTATTGTTTGAAATAGCAATACAAATAGAAAATATAAGCCAATATAAATCCTATACTTTAAGTCAATGGAATGAAGTTTACTACTTTAGGTTCTGTTCTAGCAAAAAAAACCCTATGAATTTTGTTTTCATTCTCACTGTCTATTTTTATGGCTCTGCTAGACAACACTATTCAAATAGCCACAATAAGAACATTTCTCTAGTCAACTATTCAATTTTTAACACAAAATAGATTGGTTCCACTGAATCAGCTTGTGTCATATTATTTGAGGATTAGTCTCTTAATCCCTGTAGAACTTCTCATTTCATTACATGTAGCTGAATACAACTGCTGGTAGACATTTGGAAAAGAGACAGGACTAGACAAGTCAGTCTGCTTTGAAAATGTCTTAAAAGAACTAAAAATTTTGAGTTTTCCTGTTTAACATGAAGTATTCAATCTATCATTATACTTTACTGGTCCAACAAATTTAATGTCCAAATAATTACATAAAAACACACTTCTACTGGAGCTCTCTACAAATTTGTGCTTTAAGCATTTCTAAAATAATATTTTAAATTTAAAATTAATCATAGTTAAATTATTATTCCTAAAACCTGGTGATTTATGCTGATGCTTGCTTACCTCATTGTCTGACTCCACAAGAACTTGATCATATTCACTAAGAGCTACTAGGAACATGATAGATGTGACATTTTCAAAGCAATGTATCCATTTTCTTCTTTCCGATCGTTGGCCTCCTACATCCACCATTCTGCAAAATTAACAATGATGACATCAATTCCATAAATACCTTAGCAGAAAAACATACAATCACGTATGGAACACTGAATTCAAGAATTTAGTTAAAAACGATTTGGTTTGTTTTTCTTAAAAATTTTACTATTCGTATTGAAGACTAATGGAATGTGTTGTAAATAAACAGGTTATTGTATTTGCTTTTTAGTATGATGTGCTTTCTGAGTTTGCATTATTATGGGTCACAAAGCCCTGAAATTTCTGATATTCAAAACTCTCATGATTCTGAGCCACAATTGTAGAATATATGCCCTGTACATTCAGCAGAAACACGTCCAAAGAATGAAGTTGGTGGCCTGCCTTTCTCCCAAGCAATTACCAGACAAAATTCCAAACTTGTCAAGGCTGCCTAATTTGAAGAATATAAATAGAATACAATCTGTCTTTACTAAAGTTGTTAATAGTCAAAATAAAACCTCAAATTTGCTGGCAGAATATACTCAATTCATTATGGGTCTCAATGTAACTAGACACTCAGGTGTATAACTTGAAACTGTATAGATAACTGGATAGTTATTCTTTAAGCAATTATATTTGTACTTAAAATGAGCTGTGAGGAAAATTATTTGTAGGACTGGTATTAAACTTACAAACTGTCACTTCTTTCTAAAAATCAAGTACAGAAGTGGTACCTTTACATTGCATAATTTATTATACATAATAAAACTGATATACTCATTCTGTTGAAAAATTACTTCCAATTTTTCTATCAGTAATAACTACCTTAAGAAAAAGACAAGTCTGTCTGTCTCTCATCCTCTTGACATCTTTAACAACAGCTGCTAATCATATAGAGAGAAAAACTTGAAAATAAAATCATGAGCTCAAATTTTAAAACATTAAATAATTTATACTTTTAAACAATATCCCTCCTGAGGGGGGAGTCGTCACGATCCTGACAGCCGGTGACCTTTGGCACCGGTTTGTGACAACATGGTATTACTAATGTAATAGGAAACAAAAGAAAGAAAAAAGATCTAAAACTTTTTTTCTACCTGAAAATGACGCTTTGTAAGTCGAATGGATATTCAATGATCCCTGTTGTTGGGACTCGAACTCTAAGCACATCTTGCTGAGTTGGAAGATATACTAAATCTGCTATACGGTCCAAGTCGTTGAGGTAACTATAGATGGGGAGAAAGAATAAGAATGCAAGACAGTGATACCATAATCTCACTGAGAAAAAGAGAAAAGAAGACTTGGGAAAAGAAATGGGGTGTGGGATAGGAAGAAGTGCAACAGAAAAAAGCAAGATTGACATAAAAGAGGGAAAGAAATAGAAAGGAATGTTCCATTCTCACTTCCTGGTGATTTTCATAGCTTCGAGTAAATTCTACAAAAAGAGAGAATTATTATTATGATTTTCATATAAATTTGATTGGGTTTTACATGTTGAATCACCAAAAATTAAAAATTTTCAGTTATTCAATAATGGTTAATTTAAAGACAAATAATATGATAAAATGTGTAAGAAATAGAAAACTGATTTTATTTGAAACTATAACGTTTTTCTTGAGAATTACTCTGCAATGTCTACAAAGGATAGATAAACATGAATTTCCTAAGTGATAGTAAACTGTCAATTGTCAGTTTCAAAATGGTAGGAGGATAAATGGTCGTCTTTGGAGATAAAACAACGCCACAGCGACAAATTAAAAACCTCTCCACCTGAAATTCCTGTATTGACACTCTGATCAAGTTAATAAGCCTGCGGTCAGTAAATAATCTGAAACTGCACTAAAATTGTTTGTAAGGGCTTGTTAACTACAACACAATTCTTCTGCTATTGCTTCATGGTGGTTTTTCAAGTATAAAGCAGCAATGCACTGGAGTTTTTAATTAACTTTTATAAAAGATGCTTATAATGATATATAATGCTATATATCTCTATATATATATACTATAATGATACATGTGACATCGAATGTGAAGGGGGGTACATGTCAAGGGGAATATGTAGTAGGTGGACCGGGAAGTCTGTATACTCTGAGTCAACGGGGAAAGGAGAAGGGACATATGTGGCCAGGAAATTGGGATAAAAAGGGGGCTGCATCCCCCAGCAACTTTGAGAGACCCCACTGGGATATGCCCATGGACTCCCCCTTTATTCAAATAAAGTATATTTTTTTACAGGACTCCTCTGTCTCCTATTGGAACATTGACTTCTGACAACGTCATTTTCCGTAGAATTGGGGGCTCATCTGGGATCCTTTCACCTTCCAGGGATGGCAGGCAGAGAATGGAGCTGACAGCGCCTCACCTGAATTTCAGTGATCAGTTCCCTTCGGTGGCTGCTGACACTGGACGACTGATTGGGTGCCTGAGACTGTTCAGGAGACAGATGGGTGGTGGACCAGAGGGGTCTGTGAAGGTCGACCAAAGGGAAGGAAAGGAGGCCTCGGGTGAGTAGACCAAAGGGAAAGTTCTTAAGGCCACCCAGGGAGGGTGAGAGAGCTACACCACGCCATAACCTGGAGAAAGGGGTTCGAGTCTCCTTTGCACTTTTCAAAGATCTACTTGTGGGAATCCCATGGGCTAAGACTCTGGAGGGTAAAGGGGCCCAAGAAAGCTGGTCGGTTTTTAAATACCACTTCCTCCAAATCCAAGATAGGTGCATTCCCTTGCGTAAAAAATCGGGTCAATGGGCTAAGAGACCTGCATGGATGAGCAGGGAGCTTCTGATGGAAATCTCATGGAAGAAAGAAGTGTATAGCTCATGTAAGAAGGGACTTGTCACTTGGGAGAAATATAGGTAAACTGTCAGAACATGTAGGAAGGCAGTAAGGAATGCAAAAGCCCTCTTAGAACTAAAACTAGCAAAGGAAATAAAAGAGAACAAAAAAGGTTTTTTTTCAAATATATCAGCAGTAATAGGAACACTAGGGGAAGTGTGGGCCCACTGCTGAGTGAGGAAGGAGCCCTCGT
>NW_008617158.1:0-220 GCF_000691845.1 Merops nubicus | reverse complement strand
GGTCATCGCTGAGCACATGGAAGAGAAGGTGGTTCTCAGGACTAGTCAGCATGGATTTACCAAGGGGAAATCATGCCTGACTAATCTGATAGCATTCTACGATGTGGTGACTGAATGGGTAGATGCAGGGAGACCAGTCGATGTAGTCTACCTGGACTTTAGCAAGGCATTTGATGCAGTCCCCCACAACATGCTCCTGAGCATGCTCAGAAAATACGAG
>NW_008617157.1:12975-29885 GCF_000691845.1 Merops nubicus | reverse complement strand
TGAGGTTCACCTGAACCCACTTCTCCAGCCTGTCTGGAAGGCATCCCATCCCTTTGGCATATCAACTGCACCACCCAGTGTCATTAGTCTCATCAGCAGCTTGCTGAGGGTGCACTTGATGCCACTGTCTATGTCATTGATGCAGATCTTAAACAACACTGGTCCCAGTACAGACCCTTGAGGGACACCAGTTGTCACTCTTGCCCAGCTAGACGTTGAGCCATTGACCACTACTCTCTGGGTGTGACCATCCAGCCAGTTTCTTATCCACTGAACAGTCCACCCATCAGACCCATACCTCTCCAGCTTAGAAAGGAGGATGCTATGGGGGACAGTGTCAGAGGCCTTGGCAAAGTCAAGATAGATGACATCCAGAGCTCTTCCCTTGTCCACTAATGCAGTTGCTTCATTATAGAAAGCCACCATATTGGTCAGGAAAGACTTGCCCCTGCTAAGGCCCTGCTGACTCTCTTGAATTACCTACCTGTCCTCCACATACCTTAGCATTTCTTCTGGGAGGATCTGTTCCATGATCTTCCCAGGCACAGAGGTGAGGCTGACAGGTCGGTCGTTTCCAGGGTCTTACTTTCTACCCTTTTTAAAAATAGGGGTGATGTTTCCTTTCTTCCAGTCACTAGGGACTTCACTTTACTGCCAGGACTTTTCAGATATTATGGACAGTGGCTTGGCAACTGCGTCAGCAAATTCCATCAGTACTTCAGTACATTGTACTGTGACTGATTTCTTTATGGGCTATTTGTTGCAGCACCAAGTCAGCCAAAGGCATACGGTTCCTCTCACAAGGGTGCTAAAGGAGCCCAGATGACAATGAAGCAACTTCTCCCCAAAGGGATTAAAGGCCTTTTGACCCCAAGCTGCCAGCAGAAGTGCGAAGGGTGGTGCTGCCACGGGGCCCTGGCCTGCCAGGGTCCACGGAGCCTGAGAGGATGCAGGACCAAGCTGTGCCAATTTGGGAGCAGTGACGGCAGCAGCACTTTCTGTTCCTGCAGCCCGAAACAAGCACTTCCCTCACCACCAAACTATCTCCACCTGGTGATCCCCTTTTAGATATCTGTTACATTCACTTCCTATTTTGTCTGTGAAGAACACTGCTCACATTTAGATAAATCTCTGAAATGAAGAGGCTGAAGTATTTTATTCCTGATATTCGCTGTAACGGGAAAGGTGTATCCTCTGCTCCATTTTCTCATAAATATACACACACACACTCCAGGCTGGAAATTTAAGATTGAGCCTGGGGAAGCCCCAAGCTTGCCCTTCTCTTCCCATCCTGCCCAAGCAAAGGAAACCCATGGATGGCTGAGGGACACGTGGGTGGGTCGCATCCCCAGCGGCTCTCAGCAGGTGTTGCTCGGCAGGACGATGGGGCCGGAGCAAAGCCTGAGCAGCCGGGTACAGCAGGACAGGGGGCAGCCTGTGTCCACCAAAACACTGCCGCAGGGCTTGCCCGGGCGTGGCTGCACCACTGCATTCAGCCCTGGCTGAGCCTGCTGGCCACCCGCCTCACCCCCAGGAGCAGAGGTGTAGGGTAAGACAGTCGGGGTAAGCAGCATGTTTGACCTTTTGCTAACAAAACCATCAGATCTGCATAAGCATCCTGGTGGCACGAGGGCACACTATTTTGAGACACCTGGTCAAGTTCTCACTGAATTTGCCTGCTCTTATTCTCACTGAAATCTTCAGCAAACTGCCCATTGACTGAAGTTGAAAAGAATAATGCAAGGAATGAGGCTGAAAGACTGCAAAAAATAGCAGGACAAAATCTAATGCATTAAAACCTCATTTCTATCTGGGGCACTCGGTTATCAAAGCAATGTCATAGCGTGAATCAATATAAAAATCAAGTCATTCACTGCCATTACTGTTGTAAATGGTACTTCTGAGCACTTCCTTTCCTGCCCTGCTGTAAACTCAGTCCAGCAGCGGAGGGGTGTTAATCACAAGAGAGCTGGGCTGGGGCAATCTCGTCATCTGGGCCACCCCTTGAAACCAAACTGCTTCCTCATGATAAGGAGACACTAACCCTTAGCAAACTAACAATGTGTCCTCAGGAAATGTTTAGATTTACCCTTGAAAAATGTGTTAGGACAGATTTGGTAGTAGTGCCACAGAAAGCTGTCAGCAGCTGATGCAATAGGACCACCCTTGTCTTATCAAGAGGTTCCCGATGAGGAAAGGCAAGGAGGGGGACATACACGACCACTTCTGTGCAGTCCTCTGCGAGAGGCCAGATCTGCACGTGCCTCCTTCCCTCACCAAACTGTGCACTCCTCCACTGATTCACACTGCTGTGCAGTGTGGTCTAATATCCTTTCATAGAATCTAACTTATAAATTATCTTCATGGAGCCCTCCAGGCCATTTCTGCAATGGCAACATACTTTGGAGGCAGGGTCCAGTGGAGCCATTGTGCCTTCTGTCTGAAAATGCACACATGCAAGAGGAATGCCTGAAATGGTCACGCTCCAACCATTCAGAGTGCTTTTAGTCCTTGGACAAGTCCCGTAGCATTAACATTAGGCAGGATTTTACAAGGCTGATGGCTAATGAAGTTTCATTTTGCATTTCCATTACATATCCCACAGCAAAGTTTGTAACGTGCATTATTTTGTTCTTGGGTTAAGGGGGAGAAAGGCTCCAGGGAAAGCCTCCAGACAGCCTCAGATAATTATTGCAAAGGAAGGCTCTGCCAGGACCTACTGAATTGTTTCCTATTTCACTCACTGTACCCTGCTTCTGATCTCCTAGGTTTCCCTGGTATGAACACTGCTGACCTATCTTGTGATCCTTCAGCCCTCCTTCCAAGTATTTATTGTATGCATATTTCTTTCTTCAAGTGATATTTTAACTCATTTGAGCATATTTAATTGATGTGAGGGAGGTGGAAAACAGATATTTGGCTTAAGCAATTGCAAGACCAGACACTTATGGAGATCAAGCTCTAGACCTTTTTCTGAAATCTCATTTCTGTTCATACTACAGCAAGTTGTGCCAGTTGCGAAAGGTTCACAAAATGAATTCAAATAAATGATTCATCAGAACAATATCGTAACTGTAAAGGAGTATATATTAAAACCTAATTGTGTTCAAGGCTGTGACATACACAACTTCCCTACTCATGTTATTCAGTAGATCTGCAAGCATACAGGGATAGAGTTATTCCAGTGAGATGGTTAGACTAATAAGATTCAGCAGCTTCTCCAGAGCCCTTGTTCCCAAAGGTTGTGCATTGAAATCTCTAAACATCACAACAGAAGTGACTCAGCTTGCCACAGGGCTGGAGCTTCCATTAACTGGGAGGTCTCTTAGACAATCAGTACTTCAAGGAAATTAAAAGCTTCTGTTTAAATCACTAAAGTTAAGTACCAGTTTGAAAATACTGCTGCAATCTGACTGCTGCAAAGCCACAAAGAAAAGTGGTGTAAAGTCAGGAACAGAATAGCATTTCTGCACATGGGGGCCAGTTCCCCAGATCAGGCACATCATTAAAACACACCTTTCCAAAAACATCTCCTACTTCTCTTCCTGAGGCAGATATGTGACCTGACCCTGGCCTAAAGTCAACTCCTCTACAGATCCAGTTTTCCCGGCTGCAAACCAGAAGGTCCCTCTTTCCTTGTAGACAAAGAAGAGGGGGCTCAATTTCTAATTGCTCCTATCCTCCTCAATGCCACTCACATGCTCCTGGCTTTGACCACAGGACCAGTGAGTTCCAGTTTGACCACACACCTAAAAAAACAGATGGTTTCCATAGGTAAATCAACATTCACTTTTGTGCTGCCTTCTGTGATGCAAAATTCACAAAAATCTTGGATTTCTGCTGAAAAACAACAGACCAATGAATGGAACAAGCATTAATGCACACGGTTTGCAAATAAGGAGAGGCGTAAGAAAGGCTTACAATAGGATTCAGAAGATGTATTTTGGCATCTATACTGAAAATTCAGATGAATGCCAGTGGGTAAATGCAGTAGGGAACTTCAAAAAGCGGATGCTAGCCTGCTTCATTTACAAGACATCTAAATATCACTGTCGTGCAGGAATGCTGTGTGCAGTGGAGCCCACGAAACAGCCAGCTTATGGAGACTTCAGTGTCCAGACCAAGCAAGGACAAGGCGTCACACTGGCGTCACACTGCTGCTCCAGTGGTGTTCAGAAAGGAGAGAGGTGCCGGTGAAGCCTTGCGTCACACTTCTGCACGTGGCACTCTCAGCACACACCAGAAGTGTTAGCTATGCCTGTACCAGTAATTAGGGAGCGACAGGACTTGGCCATGGTCAGGTGGAAGCACCCCAGCATGGTTTTGACAAATATCAGCTAGAGCTCTCTGTGAGGGGCCCCAGATCGGGTGAAAAGATGGCTCCCAGTGGGACATATGGAAGAATATATGCAGAAAAGTTCAGCTGTACAGACTCAGGACATGTTATGGCCCTTGTTCCAATAGCATGAAGTGGGCTCTGTCTTGTTATCTTTACCACGGGAGGCATAGCTGTTAAGTTCACTACAAATCACAACAGATATGCTCCATTTCCCTCTGGAAAACCAGGGAGTGTTGGTAGTTAACATATTCATGCAAGAAGTAGGTGTCATCTTGAGAGATCCCTGTTGCCTCTGCAAGAGCCCTGATGGGCAGGTTTTGAACCAGATACACTGGTTTTTAACATGAGCCCTCCACTGCTGTAACTCTGTTGTCCTTACACTGAGGGCTTGATTTTATGCCTCTCTGTAAACTCAGAAAATAAAGTGACAGCACGAAGATTCTTTTTAACCATCCAGCTGTTCATTTGATTAGTAGTTTTGTAGCTTGGCTTTTTCCCTGACAAAGGAGAAAGGTAACTCTGTGCCAGTCAGAAGCATTAGCTAATGTTTGTACAGCGCCTACCAACACAAGAGTGCTAAGTACTAGAAGTGAAGTACATCTCAGCACTCAAAGACCTCCATGCTGAATAGTTGACCCAGTGCCCAGGCTGGGATGACCACTGACTCTGAAGAGGTTGAATATAGCCTTAAGCCAGCATAGAAGAGTGCAGCACAGACATACAAGTAACTGTGTGTAGAGCACCGCTGAACAGCAATACACACTTTTCAGACAATGAAATGGAGTTTTCCCTATGTCAATACAAAGCAGTTCAGTCAGTCACGTTTTCCTCTTGCATGACTTACTGCTTGCACAATACAAGAGACAATTCTTCAGTTTAATCTTTTTTATAATCTCAACCTCTTTTAGCAGGATCTTAGGGCAAGTACTATACAAACCCCCCTGAATATATTGTCGTGATGCAACACAGCCCTGCCAATCTCTAGGGCAAAGTGAAGCACAGTTATGAGACTTCTGTATTATTTGAGCAGTATCACAGCTCAGCAGTGTGCACACCCGAGAGCTGTCCAGCTCCGATAGGCGGGGTGTTCCCATGTCACCATTGGACGGCCACGCTGCAGGGCTAGATACTAGAATTCTCCCTGATTGCCATAACCCAGAGGTGGAGGCAGTGTTGGTTGTACATACCCTCTGTACACTGACACAGAGGGTGAAAGCCAGAGCACTGAAAATTACAGTTATCCAGTAAATTAAAAAGTAGGACAGAAAAGAACATTTTGGTAGTGCATTTTCCTGCCCGTTAATTACATCTGCCATATTTCTGTTATCACAAAGATATTTTTCCAGTTAACACGCATTTACAGTGTGCTTGTGTAGACCAAGAAGCCTGCCTGGAGTCAGCACTGGTATTTAGAAATCTCCTAAGTGGGAGAGCTGGGTAGGCAAATGATTTCTGGAACCTCACACAGAGAGTGAGGTGAGAGTGGTGCCATGGCTGAAGTGAGCACCCACCCGTCTTCTGAACCAGTCAGGAAACTGAGGCAGGAACTGGTTTCAAATATCAGGTCAGATTTTCTGTATGAATCTTTGTTGTTCCCTTTGCAAAAAGCCTGCTCAATGATGATTACCTGCTCTCAGTTGTATTTACTGCATGAGTGAATTTGTCCTTGCACAGTATGTCTTCCCAGAGCTTCAGGTGCAGGCAAAGAATGACCTGCTGCCCACGTTCTGACAGTGGCTTTCCATACATCCAGGGAAGTCCAGCTAAGCCAGAGCATGCTGGATCTACAGAGCTTGCTTAGTAGTGCTGACGTGGCCAGGAACAGTTCACACTCCCTGCACATAAACGATTTAGCTACTCTTTTTTTAATGCCCAGTGAAGCTTCCAGCTAGAAGAACAGAAAAACTTAACCTTGCTCCTACAGTGGTTGCTTCTGGTACATGGCTTTGAGACGTGTGGAACTGTGTGATGATAGTTGTTTATGGAAAACAGGGGAGCATTTAAAATACACAGATTCACCTAAATACAATCCTTTAAATCCAAATGTCTTTTGCTACAGATCTGAAAGCAGTCCTTTTTCTTCATAATCCTTGTTTCACTTCTAAGAAAAGGAAAGTCACGATCAACAGTGCACCCTTAACACCTGAGTTATGCTGCATACTCCTGTTCCACAGGCCGAGGCTTCAGAACACCATGGGTGTTATTCAGGCTGTCCTGTCAGCGTGAAGGTGACAGACAGACCATTGCCTTATTTGCAGTGACATCTACTGGCAAAAGCAACCTCCAAAAGGCCTTTTTTTTTCCCTATTAGTTTTTTTTCAGTTCTTTGGCATGTTTCTCCATTCTTGTTCACATCTCACCACTCAGTTGTTTCACAGTTAGTTCAACAATTTAGATTACTGAATACAGTTTAGTCTGTTACCACCTCTTAAAACCAAATATCCCTGCTCTCAATCAATTATCCATCTATCTTCAGAATATATGTCAAAAGAGAAGCTTTTGTATCATCAGCACCATTTGCCTGTTTGTCTAAGCGCGCTGGGCAACTCCAGCATTCAGGAGACACAGCTTCTGCTGAGGTAACATTGTCTAAACATCAAGTATTTACCATTTTCATATACCTGCCTACTGGACGTAGCTGTGACTGGCACCATTGACACACCAGAACCGAAGCCTCTCTGGGCCCAGGACCTATTCTGAAGGCTTCAGGAGGCTGGGAGGGTCCAGTGTCAGCTCAGTTCCAGAGTACTGAACAGAGTCTGCTGCGCTCAAGAGACATCTTCCTGTATATTCTACAGTGTATGTCTGTATATATATACACACACATAACGCATATAGTATATTGTGCATCTCCTGACAAACATATATACAGAAAGAACATAGATAGATTACTGTGGCTGGTAAACATTTCAAGAGCAATATGTAGAAACAGTAATTACATTAGCACCATCAGACTATGAGTACAGAAGAGAGTATTTCAAGCATTTGGTCAGAATACCTGCTGAAAATGCTATACCATGTTGCAGATACTCAAATAATGTTGATTAATAAGTAGCATTTTGCATTTAGTTTTATATATATGCTTATTGCTATGTATCAGCTAGTTCAAAACTGATTTGGTCAGACAGGTTTACTGCAGGAGACATTCATGAAGGGCTTTGTTCTGGGCTTTGCTCCTGGCTTCACTCTTCTGGTGACTGTCCCCTGAACCAGTCATGAAGACGAGATAAATTGTTTTGGGAGATTCAAGGTTTCTTTTGGGCACTGGGCTAAGAAGCTGGCAGTTCTCTGGCTAATCTCTGCAGACATTTCTAACAGACTTCAAGACTAATATGCTGTTGAATAGTGTGGTACTATGACTCCTGTATCATTTAGTTTGACACAACAGTAAGATACTGCTTTTATATTTCTAGCTGTATTTGCAATGAAATAGGTAATAAATACATTGAATCTTCAGCAATTTTTGGATTGCTGCTTCCATCTGTAGACCTGGGGATACATCATTCTTTCAGCTATTCATACACAGGTACCTATGCTTTATACAAAACAATGAGAATTTTAAAACAACTTTGGAACATAAGTTTGGAGGCTGAGATTCTTAGTGATTTCCAGGCAAACTGTATGAAGCTGGAGTTTAAACAGAAATCAAGAACAAACTCTCCAAAAAGAACCAAGGATAACTCGGTTCCTTTTTTCTTCCAAAGTACTGTTTTGGTTTGGTTTTTTAAAAATATTTTATTGAAGGCACATTTCTGTCTGGTGTTCATACAACTGTGGAAAAGAGAACTGGAAGCAAAACGGTTGATGCTTTATTCAAGATATCTTTAAATCAGAGACAGAAAAAAAAATTAAATCAGATCTTCATAAAAAGTACATTTCACCTATCTGTTGAATGGAACCTGTACGATTCACACCTGAAAAACAAACCCGTCAGGAGCACCTACAAAGTATTAGAATTTATGTGTGCAAATGTGTGGGTGAAGTTTGAAAAAATACAAGTGAGTCAGGAATTGACTGCACAGCACATCAGTTCTGCTAAGTGTAGGCAGAGTCTCTGTTTTCATGTAACAATCCAGTACTCTCCTGTCAGAGACATACCCTGTCCCCAGACTGCTGCACAAGAGGAGCCAACACAGATCACACATGCAAATGTTTCACCACAGTGGAAACTTGTATGTGACATGAATGATGCAGAGGTTGACTGAAACAGGCACCAAAACATTCATTTAGAAACACTTTGTTTAAGCACTTTAGCATTATCTCCTGTCACACGAGAACAGCAGACACTCAGATAAGGCCATCTGTCCATCAGGTAAGTACTTCATAAATGAAAGGTATGGTAATAACAGTAGCTAAGAGATTAAGTCACAGACCAAATCTTTATGAGGCTTGATCAGTAGCAATTCTTAATATGAGAATAAAGCAGGCTATCTATATGTGTAGAACATTGCTGGAAACATAATGCTACTGTATTTTCATAAGGTGCTTTGTACATTAAGGTTTTTATCCTGCATCCTAAAGAGATGCCAGGGAAGAAGAATCAAAATAAAATGAGCATAGGCAAGTGATGGTAATTAAAAATAAAAATGAAACAAACTCTTTACTCCACCATTAAAACTAAAAACCAAGATCAGAACAACAAAATAGAACAATTAAGCCAGAATGTAGATGGTCTATCTTGCAGCAGAGTGATAAAGGAGATGGTCACAACGCTTTTTTATATTAGTTAATACATAATTTTTAAAAATCTCTAGAGCAACATTCCTCCGGTATTCACAGCTTTGTGCTGAGTCTGCAACCTCAATGTGCTCCAAGTCTCTCATTCGCAACTTTTAACATCTAAAAGCTAGGCACGATTTCTCTCTAGCAATTTGGTCCTTGCCTACCTTAAGCTGCAAGAATCTAAATCCCAAATTCCCCTTCCCTTAAGTTTATTAAAAATGTACTACATATTTCTTTCTATTATTTTACTTCATTCACTTGTCATTTTACACTTTTCTTTTCAGTGAAGTTAGTTTGAAATTGATTATTTGGAAGACTTGTGGGGTTTTTTTCCATGGGATTGATTCCTTCAATTCTTTTAGGTCCCCGTTCACGTCCAGAAGGCCAGCAAACTCCTGTTTGCTGAAGCAACAGAGAGACAAATCTCTGAGAGAGCAGAGGAAAGCAGAGACATGTAGCAAGTGGGTGAATGCCAGCAAACAGATGCCTGCCTGCTCTTCAGCCCACTCTAGCCCAGAAGGAAAGATAGCTAATTCCCAGTTTTTTTCTTTGACATAAAGAAAATACCTAGCTGATGGTAACCTGTCTTCTGCAACATGAAAGACATCATGAGCATGACTGGAAAAAGCTACAAACACAAAACATACCACTTCCCTCCTTCGCCAAAACCATCAGAGCTGCCCCCAAGGTTCCACTGCGGTCTATTTCATTCTGAGAACACCTGTATGGGTGACCAACCATCCAGCTCCATATTAATTCTCAACAACTGTGATTTTCAGTAAATACCCTATATGCTTTTTTGCCACTGAGCATTTAATTTTTAGTATAAAGGCTGCAAGTGTGTCAGAGGGTAAACACCTGATCAAAGACACCTGCAGCTGGGTGGGGGATGACACATTTTAACCTTGTTTCCTCTAGAGTCATCTTAGTACACCACAGAGCCCACAGCTGGAGATTTTAATTCTCTGGAAGCACATCATGTAATCTGGTTGAGATTCAGAACAGTTTGGGCATAGACTGAGTTCATGCCTGAGGATGCAACCAAGTGCTCAGTGCTGAGCCTGAGTCTACTGCTCACCTTACAGCTGCAGCAGATGGGATAACCTGGGAAGCGGTTCCCAAAGAATTTCAGGCACCTAAGCATTTCTAGTCTTTTTTCAGATGCCACCACTAGCTTTCAGCCCCAATGCAGTACAATGCTAGGTAAATCTAACATGAACACAGCATCTCCACAGAAGAATTACTGGAAATGAAGTAATCTAAAACTTACTGGCATAACTCCACTATAACGGACAATACTTCAAAAAGTGTTATCAGAAACTTTATACACAGTTGACTGCATGTCTTACCATGGCCAAAGACATTTTACTTTGATAAAAAAAAAAAGATACCTAATACTATGCTGGCCAAACAGACTTCAAATGAGGAGTGTCAATTTTTTTCAAAGCTCAAGCTGCAGGTGCTAGCTATACAACTGCAGCCTTCTCTGTAAAGCTTTAATCTCTTCAGTAGGAAATACAAGACACATTCATAAAATCAATTTTTTATTTTGATAAAATCCTTATAAATATCAAAGCACTGGATCAATTCCACTGATTTCAATATGTAAAAAAAACATGTGACACTTTTGTTTCTGACATGAAACAGTAGCCTTACTACTTTCTCTTCTGAGACAAACGAACTTTATAAGCTTCCTGCAATTTGTAACATTTCATTCATTTTCTGCAGCTACTCACATGACAGGGAAACATATCAGATCCAACTCTAAGTCTAAAGAAGGATGTAAAAACACACAATACACTCCCACTCTCTCCATGCACACTGTTCAGACATCCTCATTCAGAAAGAAACAACCTGAGGTCTCTTTAGTTGCATTCTTCTCACTATGCCAGAAAACAAAAAGTGCCTGCAGGTTTTCCCCCTTTGGTTAGTACTTGTACCTGCTGCCACTGCCAAATGCCTTTTATTTCCCACATGGTCTGTTTGTGTTTTCTTCAGAAAACATTTAGAAGGCATTGAGAGGCCTTGCAGCAATAGTAGCTATATTCTGTGGAGGAGAAAACAAAAAAAATCCACCTATTTTAAACTAAGCTAAAATATCTATGTGTTTATGTCTAATTCATTCAGTAATAAGATGTAAAAACTCAATCCTTAATGTGAGTCCCCTCATGTTTGTCTGTCTAAGATCAAAAGATCTGTTGAGGTAAAAGGCACAGTCTATAAAACCTACAAAAACCCAAATTCATGGAGAGTAGTCATGGAAGATGAGTTGGTCAGAAGTACTACAGAGCTTGGTGGTAACTCCTGGCCATGAAACCCCTCGCTGCCTCTTTCAGCTATCACTGGTTTTCACTACATAGCTCCCACAGTCTGAGGGGAAATCTAATCCTATATTAAGCTACATCCTATGGCAAGTTAATTAAAAACAATAACATTAAATTTGGTATAAACCAAACAATTCTATTCAGATAACAAAAGCTCCTGAGAAAATCACAGGCTCAAGTCAATTCATAAGGACAGAAATTTCAACACATTGCTATTAAGGGCTGATTTTTTTGGTGAGATATGAGCTTTGGCTTGCTCTGTCTCCTCCTTTTGGTCTTGGAATGTAAGTGCAATCACCCGAGTTCAACTGTGGCAGTCAGTACCTAGGAGACGTCACACACCTGAGTAGTGCTGTGCTCTGGTCTTGTGCTGTGCAAGAGGTGAGGCCTGCAGCAGGGGCGTCACACTGCGGCCTCCAGCCTGGCCACTACGGAGCGGTCTGCAGCAACAGCTACTGCTGCCTACGGAGCTCAAGTGGCAGGAGCCTGATGCTACACGGACACAGGGTTGCAGTCCCTTACTGTTCACTAAATGCAACAGACTGGATTTAGGAATGAATAGTTCCCTCTGTGCCCTTCCACCTTGCCGTTTTCAGGACAATTTCATCACTGTACATGGTGGAATTCAGGAATAACCTAAACTGCCTGACATGATCCTGCAATATACAAAATCCTTCCCATTTGCTTTTTAAATTAGAAACAATCAGTACATAATTACTTTTAAGAAGCAGTCAGAATAACAGGATCATATAAGTATTTCTTTTACTTGAATGCTGTCAGTCATTACTGCCTTTTGTAGGGAGGTAGGCAGGGTATTGTGGAAGTCATTAATGAAATTATATCAGCCTTGAAATATTTCTTTTCCTGAGCATTATAGTGTGTCGTTTACAGTGTAAAGTCTAATACAGAAGCTAAATGTTATGCTAGAGACCAGAAGAATAAACCCAAAACACCCTTTACTGCTATTAATATCAGGGATCCTGTTCAGTAATTTGATGGCAAACTGGACAACTCCTCACCACACCTGACCCTTAGGATTAGCATTGCCCTCTCTGCCATGCTAACGCCTCAGTGCTCCCATGTACTCAAACACAGTCAGACCTGTTAACGTTGAGGAACCTGCAACAACTCAGGACATACTTGCCTGTGAGAAATCACTGCATGGTACCCAATAACAAAACAACACAAATGTGTTAAAACAACTCACAAAAATGTTAAAAATCACAAAGTATATTAGCTATAAAACTTAATTCAGCCTTTGGTTTCAGAGGGAGACTACTCTGGCTTTACTCCTTCAGTTCCTCCTGACTTCTCGTCCCCTCAAGGGCTGTGGGGGTCGGTAGTTCCTCAGCAAGCAGCAGGCGGCCTCGTCCTCGGCGGTGCTCAGGAGGCTGCGGAACTTGGCTAGCTGCAAGCAAAACAGATGTACTGTTTAGCAGAAACCCCCCACGCCCATACTGCGAAACAGCACGTAGCAAATACTAGAGATACCTGTCACCTTCTCTTCCACCAGAAAGAATGGAACTGTATTTTTCCATGGCATGTAGGGAATGGCAATTTCACTGTTTCTGTCCTTACAAATTTAAAACAGCGACTACCAAGAAAATATCCCAAACCACGTGTCAGAATGAACTGTGTATAAGGATCATTTGTTTTGTATATTTACAGTTTGTCTTTCATAATCTGATCTAAACTGGAGGGGTTTATACTTCTTAGTTTGATTTTTTTACTTTAGGAGTATAGGAGATTCTGGAATGTTTCATGCGAAAAGTTAAGATTTCTTATGTACAGCTGCATATATCTTCTCATTCAAAGAGTATGTTCCCAATTAACCTGCAACAGTAGGTGTGGTGCTATAGAAAGCTTCTGCAACTAGCACTTTTCTTACATTAAACATGTACTTAGACCAGGAGAGATTAGAAATTTTTCCCTTATGCAGTCACAGAATAAGCAGTTATTCACACCTCAGCATAAGCTTCTCTGCTTAAGTTCATCTTAGCAGAAACCCAGATCAGATCTCCATGTCTGAACCTCAGGGAATTAGAGTCTGACTTCTGACCTGGAGTTTTGTGTTTTGTCTAATTTCTAATATTTCCAGGAGTTATTATTTCTATACATCACCTTACTTTACTTTTAGGTTACCAAAGGTAGGACAGCACAAAAATCCTTTCATTATAATACAGCATTTAGTTGTATTGCACATTGCATCTCAACTGCACTAAGAGCAAAAAAAAGTCAATACTATCTTCTTTGACCCCATTTTAAAGCTAATATTCGTAATTCAGGCTCTATGTGAGTTTCTAAAAACTTATTTTAATTTCTTTCAACCTGAAAAGTGCACCAAAAAGTAGGTAGCAAACTGTAAAACCCCAAAGAAATACAAATGTGAGGAGCAAGATTAAATGCCAAAACAGTATCACATCAGTGGATATTACAGGAAACAAACACTTTCAGCTATGCATGTGTTTATATTTATAAGGATGTAGGACATTTATACTTTAATACATAAGTTACAGCTACAGTCTGAAAATGTGACTAGTAAAGAATCACTGTATTTGGCATGGTTCTGACACCATGCCCTCTGAACCTGTTAGACATAGGTGTTTGCGTACAGTATTTAACATTTTAGATCTATTAATTATAGATTAGCCCCAGCGAGAACCTTTTAACCTGAAAAATGCCTTGTCTTTGGGAAGTCGATATCATAATACATATTTTCAGTCATAGGCCCATATGCACTACAAGAAGTCCTTCAAAGCCAGATTGAGGGGAGTAGGGAAGAGATGCAGGGGAGAAAAATGCACACATCGAGCACATACATGACTTCCTATCAGTTACAAACAGAATCTGAGGTCTCCCGACTAACAAGCATCCCAGTCAGTGAACTGTCTTAAAATTCTGTGCAAAGACTGACGTCATCATTTCTGCTGAGTATGTGGCCTAGGGTATTGAATTTTCTGGGGTATTTGTAATACTGACCATGAATGAGACCAGCATTGAGGTACAAAAATCTTAAGGGTTACAGTGTGCCCAGAATATTGACAACATACAGTAGGTGATGTACTTAACATCCAGTATTAGAAGCTATTTGACAGTGTCTCCAGTGGCAGCACTCTTTGTACCTGGGGTGATCAGCCCACTGGGTGTCACTGTTGCAGCATTAATACGTAGTACAGTGCTTAACATGAAATGTAAGTAGTCTTCTGTGTGGCATTACTTTTCCTAAAATAGCTTAGCATAAAACCCGACTTGTTACAATTGTCTTTTCTTATCATTAGTCTAATAAATTCACCAAGTCTTATATATCTGAAATGCAAGAAGAAATTTACTATTGATCTGCCAAATAAAACACCAGAGAAGACATTTGAGCAGGATATGCAAGTAATTGAAACAAATGGAATTCCAGGATTTCTAAGCATCACCAGAACCCTTTTTTTCTATAAGTTCCTTGTGGGTTATTTTTGCTTGTTAATTTTTAGAGTACACAGATTCTTTTTTTAAAAAAAAATGGGTAATAGCTGTTACACAAAGAAAGGCAACAAGAAGTCAGGATAAATTTCATAGACATATTTTGTCCTTCGGTAATTTGATAGGATATGCAATACCAAGGTCTGAAAAAACTGCATTTTTGGGTGGCATTTGGAATTTCAAGCCTTACAAAAGCAAAATTCAAAAAATACCTGTTCAGAACAAACACTTATGGGCTCTCTCAGAACAATCCAGATGACACTCTCAAGAAGGGGTGGAACGGTAAGAGAGCCAAAGTAAGTCCAGTAGTCCAGGGATTTGGGAAGCAGACAGCTAGGATCAAAGTTTGTGAATAGTGCTCTTTTACCCTAGAAAGAAAAAAAAACCAAACAAGCCCTAGCTCAATGTGATTCCAGATTAGATATATTTAGACATTTATTTCTTAAATAAAGTTAAAAAAAAAAAAAACAAACAAAAAATAAAATAAAAACAAAACAACAAGGCAACATCATTTAAAACAAGAGGCCAAGATAAACCATGCCAAAGGAGGTAGACCTCCATTGTGTTCCCTTGTGGGGCTGGCTGGCAGCATGCTGGATCATCACAACAGGTAAGCCAGTGCCCTTCTGATGAGGTCTCACCTCTGGATCAGCTTTGCTGCAGCTATTCTTGATGCCAGCAGGACACCATCAAAGCTGTCATGTTAGCCTAGGCCCCTTAATAGTTACAAATGACCATGAGATAAGAGGTTGGAGGGAGAGGTGAGAAGATGTTAGACTTTCAATGTGGTCTCTATGGGGCTGGCAGAGTAACACCACAGGCTACTGCCACCTGCTCCCTGCCCATTCACTCCTCCCTGGCCCACACATCACCACTTCTTCCCTCTGCTCCAACGACCAGGCCATAGGTGCCTGAATGGAACCTGATACTGTTAAGTCTGGCTGATTTCTCTCACACAAACAACAACTGATTTCTCACCCTGTACCTCGTCAAAACAGGGGAAGAAACCTTTCCCTCATCTTTTTCACAGCTTACCATAAAGTATATTATTTCCCTGTTCCCATTCTCCTAGCAACAGATTTGTCAGAGACTATGGTCTGTGACAAATTAGCCTTTTTCTTTCATCTCTTATTGTATAAAAATTATTCGTCTTGGTTTTCAACTTTCCTAACAGAAATGCTCCTAAACCAGAGTTAGATATGGATAGCTATGAAACTAGGCATTAGGGAACACAAAGGTGAAGGCAGTAGCAGCTAGGGTACAAAAAACAAACAAAGAAGCAAAAAAAACCCCAAATGACAAAAGCAACCACCAAGATCAGCATTCTTCCAGACTTGACTCTGCACCTTGACTCTGATGGTATCCAAGCGGTCAGTAATCTTCTTCAGCTGGGGGTTGCATTCCCCAATCTATTAATGCAAAAAGCAAATGCATAATGAAACTGTTTTATACAACTTCACTTTGGTGACTGTGAGATCTGATGGATTTTGTGAGTGCAAGCCTGTGACTAGCTGGTCCTTAGGAACAGTACTGTTCATAAAGAAGACACCCTCCCTTCCCAACAGGAATTATTCTGGCTACTCACAGTAATTATGTCAGCTACAAAAACCCATGAACTTTACACTGCAGGGGAATAAAAATTTATTTTTCACGTTTTTTATGTACAATATTAGAAGTTTCAGGCTTACATCTGAAATTTAAATTACTTAAAGCAGTGAAAGCATTGTTTTTGTTTAGGCCAAGCAGAACTCGTGTCCTAAGAAATCTAGTGAAACTTGGCTTGAATATTTTAAGGTAAACTGGAGAGCCAGAATTACAGAAGCAGTCCTTGGCAACTGCTGCACGGAGCGGCTTTTTTTATGTACAATATTAGAAGTTTCAGGCTTACATCTGAAATTTAAATTACTTAAAGCAGTGAAAGCATTGTTTTTGTTTAGGCCAAGCAGAACTCGTGTCCTAAGAAATCTAGTGAAACTTGGCTTGAATATTTTAAGGTAAACTGGAGAGCCAGAATTACAGAAGCAGTCCTTGGCAACTGCTGCACGGAGCGGCTCCCT
>NW_008617157.1:10502-12963 GCF_000691845.1 Merops nubicus | reverse complement strand
GCTCAGGAAGCTGTGGCAGCCAGGCAGAAGCCACAGATTTGACCAAAGTCCCACCCTTTGTCATTGATTGTGAGAATTCTGCATCTGCTTCTTCATACAGAAGTCAATGAAGCTGTTGCAATAGTTTAACTTTGTCTTAGAACAGGCACGGAACACAGAGATAAAAATTATACCAGCTTCTTGTTTATTTCTGGTTTTTATTATTATTTTTCAGAAGAAATAACCAGCTCAGAAACAAACCATTAAAGAAGCATTCAAATCAAACAGATTGCGCTCCTGAAGAAACCTTATTATTCAAATCCAAGTTATCTGGATGGATCCAGGGGTAGCTGAATTAATTTCCACATTTTATTTTGCACAGGAGAGCCAAGTAAGCACAGTGATGAACCTCATTGTCTTAAAAATCTGATAGTTCTAATCTTCAAGAAAACACAGCTCTCTGTGTTGACAAGTAAACAGTATGAAGGAAACTGTATAATTTAATGCTCATATAAAACAATTATCTCAGCTTATTAGCAATAATTATACCAACCATCATCATTAGCCCTGTGGGCTCATAATGCAGATTTATTAAGAAGGCTGCAGCATTCTTCTCCTACCTTCAGAAAGACAGCCATGACTGCTAATCCATCTGATTGACGAGCTGCCTCGACAAAACTGGAATACTTCTCTGAGTTCCAATGGACCACATGAAGCTGAAAAGCAAGAGACACAGACAGCATCAACTCTCGCTGAACTCCAATGGTCACAAATTAATACTACAACTTTACTGGTTTTGACACTCTACTTTGTTCTTTTGTATTCAAAGCCATTCAGTTTTCTAAATGGGATTATTTTTTGAAATTGTTAAATATATAGTTCACACAAATGGCAAAAAGCATTTCCAGTGGCTGGGATTATTCAAAATTTAGCAGCAAACAACACACTATCGTGCCTGGCAAACTGTTGTTGAGTCCATAGATTGTGAAGAGAGAAGATGAGACAAGATATCCCACGTATGTTATGTAACTAAAGCTTTTAAATCCATTTTTAGTACAGCTGATTCTAAAAAGTGATTGAAAATCATGAGAACATAATGTTGTTCCTCTTTTTCCTTCATCAAGCTTTCAGTAACATTAATCAGCCACATAAATAGCTAGAAAACAGGCAGAGGACCACACATTAAACTTACACTGACCCCTTTTCACTTGCTTAGTTTAAGCTGAACATCAAAATTGCATTTTCAATACTTCCTAACTGTAATCTTCTGTAACTACCAGTAGTCAGGCACTCAAAGGCAGCTTGGTTACCTCACGTTTGAAAGTCTGCATTTCCAGCATGCGTTATTTCTGGAACTGTCCTGTAGCAGTTGCTTAAGCAGCTGAAAGACATCACCTAGCCAGGCGGGGAAAGCAAAAGCCCATGATGTCTCCCCCTGCACCACCTCAGCTCCTCCTGCTAAGCCAGTTTTCCTAAATCCTGGCCATGCTCCACAGCGGGAGCTCCTGGTTCCCAGGAAGCGCCAGGACGTCCCAGCCTTGAGCAGCGGTCCTACTGCCAAACTGGAGAGAGCACAAACTCTCAGACAGAGCTTAAGACCAAGTACTTCACAGACGTTAATTACTCTCACAAATCTCCAGTGGATTAGGAAATGTTATTACCCACAGTTTTTAGATGAGGAAAGAGAGGTTCAGAAGCAGGGCATGGGATTGGCTTTTCTGAAACTGGTGACCGTTCAGACTTTGAACTTTAGGAATGCCAAAAAGCAACTCCACTGAATGACTTAAACTGGGATGAACCCATGAAAAAAGAATCAGGGCTTCCTTTCCCAATACAGCACTTCAAGACCTCTAAAGTAAGAGCAATTTAGGAAAGCTGGAACTTGCTTTAAAGGTTTTCTATGGAAGCAAGATAGCTGCATGTTTGAAACAGGTATCAAAGTGTGTGAAGATTTTGACTGTAAATCTCAGTAAATCCTTGCCTAACCTCTATGAGTTTCAATTTTCCATACCTGTATAATAGAGCTCTTACTTGGTCTACAGAGTATAATTAATGTTTGTTAAGCACTTGGTCTCTAAAGTGCTGAAATGTTACTTCCAGCAAGTAGGGAATCCCCCTGAAATCAGCAATAATACATGTATGCTCACACGGAAACATGTGCTGGCTCACAGCTTCAGAGGTCCTTGAAGGAAATTTGCTAAGAATATTATAAACTAAACCATTCTCAGGTGCATTAGTGTCCCAGAGCTCACAGTGCCTGCACCACTCACTATTATAGCTTCACAGAAGCTATACTGAACAACTTTTAAACAACTACATTTTTACATACACAAAAAGGAAACAGATACTCTCAGTCAGAATTGACTTTTATTGTGGATTTGAAAAAAACAAAAAAAACCAACAGAGAACAGAAAGGAAAATTCCCACAGCTAAATAACGCCCACTCCCACTCCCTCCTAGCTTTGCCAAAAACCCCCACACT
>NW_008617157.1:0-10425 GCF_000691845.1 Merops nubicus | reverse complement strand
TGTGACTTCTGTTTAAGGAATATATCCCGTCTTACCACCGCTCTCTGTCACTGCAGCTTGTGAAGAGACCTTGATCAGCTCATACGTTGTCACAAAGAATGGAGCCATGGACCTCTTCTGCTTCCTGGTGGGATTAGGGGGCTGAACCTTGCAGTCTTCTTTTACCTGTACACTAATTCTTTCTTCAACTTGGTTGATGCTTTTTCTTGAAATCTTACTCATCTTCTTTATGAAGGTGAGCACTGAAATCATCTTCATGTCTCCTTCCGAGGTATTTTCTTTTGTGTCAACAGTGTTCAGAATCCTTGATCTTAATTCTGGGTTTCTTATCCCAAAGCCAAAGTGACATCTAAAGAGCTTCTTGTGGACAGTTACGCAATCAACAGGAAACCAAAAGGTTTTTAGACTGGCTAGAAATTCAGAGACATTTTCTCCTTCCATTTCGTTTCTTAGATGGGAAATACATAAATATTTTCTCAGCTAGAAATTTGGTTTTGGTACTTAATGGTTTTAAAGCACCGCTATTAATTCTTTATTTTCCATCTCACCTGGTTCCTGTGGAAAACATAAGCCTTTAAACACTGCAAATGTCACTTTCCCCCATTAGTGTTAGAATTTTTTTTTTTTTCCTGGCCACTACTTCTTATAGCATTTCCAGTAAAATCTGGTCACATCACTGTGCATACATTTAAATTTTTTTCTTCTTTAGTATTACATCTTTTATTTCTCCATTACCGTTTATTTTTATAATTTTAACTTCTTTTTAACCAAAGAAAACTCTTCCACTGTCTAAACTAAGTGTCATTAAAGACCTTACTCTCATCAAGATACGCCACGTTACTTCCATTTGCAAAGAGGAATGGGCTACTGAGCACTTCTGCTGTAGGCTGCACAAAGGAGACAGGGCAGGAGTGGCCTCCCCGTGCCGGAGCAGACGGCGCGTCCCTCCCGGTGGCACAGTGCCTCCACGGAGGCACAGCACCTCCACAGACAGCAGGCACCCTCCAGACAGTACGCTGGGGTTCTCAAAGTCATAACTGGCATGTTGCTAAATGCACCACAGAACGCAATGCTCCCGAATTCTGCCTAAACTTGACTCTGCACGGGCCCCAACTCAAATAATTCTGTGTTTGGTAACTGAAGCTGACTTTGAAAATATTCTCCATGGAAGAGACAGCGAATGGCAAAGTTTAAAATAACTCTTGAATATTAAATCTTGCTCTTATCAAGATCTTGTCTTCTGTACTCCTCTTTTAATCCTCTCCAAAGCTTTCAAATAGGTTCTCCTTTGAGAAACGACCAAACACGCAACAGTTCAGGAAGACCGCTTGTCTTTTGATGGAATGGGGGAAGACCAAAGAGCGGGAAGAGGAGGGGCAACGTTATTCTTACAGTGCAAGCTCGGAGGTTCGGACGGCCCCGTGCAAAGCCTTACCTCTGCTGCGTACTTCATCCCATCCACCGCGTGCTCTGAGCCGGCCTCATCGTTGGAGCCCCAGTGGAAGTGAATCTGGCGCAGCCTGTAGGTCCCACAGAGCGGCCCCCCAGTCAGCACTGAAAACCCAAGCAGAGGAAAAGGCTTCACTGCAGGAACAGGAGCTGCAGCCCACATCTCCTCACCTCACACCAGACTTTAGTCTTTGGACAGTCCCCTACTCCTTCTCAAAAGCTGTCTCAAATGGCTTCCCATCTCTCTGAAGTACTACATAAACTCTCACTGGTCGAGGATATGACTTTCAAAATTACATTTATGTGCAGAGCAGTGGATTATGGCCCACTACAGGGTATGTTGTTATCACCAGGTTTGTCTTGCTATGGGTTGGATAATTATCAGAAGATGGGAAAATGTTTCTATTTTGCAAGTGACTTCCTCTCCTGAATGTATTTAAAAGAATCACTGAGAAATTAAGCTTAAGTTAAGCTTTTATGAATAAAGAGGAGGATCAGAAAAATATAATGTGAACTAATTTTCTTTTCCTCTTTCAAATTTGGAGGAAAGTAGATGGAACTTTCAAGGCTCTCTTTCCTTCATTTCCAACTAGAACAAATTACATCAGATCGAAGTCCAAGGGAAAAAAAAGCATATTTTAACATAAATAAAATTAAACCAACACTACATATTCATTGTAGAACTGCAATAGTACTGATACTTAATTAGCAAGGGCTGGAAGGAATGTTCTGTGAGGAGCAGTGGAGGACTCTTGGGTTTGTGTAGTTTGGACACAAGGAGGCTGAGGAGCAACTTGTTCTCTACAGATTCCTGAGGAGGGGAAGCAAAGAGGGAGGTGCTGAGCACTTCTCTGGTATCCAGGGACAGGACTCATGGGAACGGCTCAAAGATGTGCCAAGGGAGGTTTAGACTGGGTGTTAGGAAGCATTTATTTACTAAGAAGGTGGCCAACACTGGAACAGGCTTCCTTAGAGAGGTGGTTGATGCCCCAAGCCTGCCAGTGTTTAAGAGGCCTTTGGATAATTCTCTTAACAACAAACAATAACTTTTGGTCAACCCTGATAGGGATAGGCCATTGGACAAGATGATCATTGTAGGTCCCTTACAACTGAAACAGTTTATTATTCTAGTCTAGTCTATATGCAAATGGGTGAGCTTTTCATTGTTTTGCTTATGTAAGCACTTGTCTTTTGCTGACCAGAGTTGCAGTCAAACCATCTCTCCTGGCTCCATATCTCCTCTAACGGTTTGGGAATTAGTCTGGGCTAGTTTACTGGGTCATTATAGAGATTAACGGGAAAGAATGGGAGCTTTAAGGAAAGGTTTTTTAAACTAAGAGCACTGGGTAGGCCAATAACTTTTTCTCTCTTCTAGGTTTAGTCCGAAACCTAAACTAAATACACCAAACAAAGAAAAAAGAAGACATTCTTAAGTTGCCTATCTGCTAATACAAGTAACCTGGCTAATGAAAGGGAGCTGTAAGTGTTTACCAGTGGGGAAAAATATTTGAGCTCTTAAAACTTCAACTCAAACCCATGCTTTTACAGAGCCTATAAACCTAGAAAACAAAGGGAAATGGCACTCCTAAAACAAATTTCTTCTTTCAAGGACTGAAAACTTGGAGAAAAATGATCCTAGAAACATGGAAAGATCAGTGTTCTAACTGGCTGGGGGGAAACATTTACACAGAAATGCATCAGCATTCAATGAAAAACTTCTGCTGAAAAATGTGGAAAACAGCCTGATGATGTATTTGTGCCACATCATACAGTGATGGTAAAACCCTTCCATTCCAGGAAGAGGTTTAGTCAGAAGCTAGTAAAAGCAAATACCATTATCTCAAAGCTTGAAAAGAGCTTGACAAAGTATTTGAAACAGCAATAGACCTATCTCAGTGAACGGAGCTAATGTGGTACCAAAGAGGATAAACAAAATTGCACACTTAGATTTGACAGCCCAGTTTCTGTGCTGGCCAAAGTGAATAAATAGTTCATATGGAAGTCAGATAATGCATTAAAAGATGATAATGTATTTAGTACCAATTAATTTTTTTTTTTCCCCCAATAAAACCAAAATATGGCAGGAGTGCTTACTTCACCGGGGTGCCCCAGAGGCCATATTTTGGCCCTAGAAAATTCAGTATTTTTTGATCAATGACCTGAAAGAAAACAAAAACATTACTGATAAAGTTTGTCCGTGACAAATATTAGAGAAAATAGTTAATAACTCAGTTTCTGGATACAGAAGGATTTGGATTCTTTGATAAATAAGGCATGATAATGACAAAAAAGTAAAGCCACATATATGGACTGAAGAATCTAGTCCATACATAGAAGATACAGAGTCTCCTGAAGGAAACTGAGGGTTACATTTACTAATTATCTGATCAACATCTGTCAGTGCTTTACCATGACATAAATTATATCTTAGAGATACTGCCTGCAGAAAGCAGTAAGAAGAGGATCACATTAGCACTGCTTTGATACCAGTGTAAGCCTACAGAAATACTGTGTTCAGGCCCTGTCAATTCATGGATGGAGTCAGGAAGTGTAAGATACTCTTGGTGTATTCATATATGTATTTATTACTTTAAAAAAAAAAAAAAAATAAAGAGTTTAAAGTCTGAGCTGACCTAACTCACACCGGAAACAAAGTGTGATTTAAATTTTTATAATTGTGAGGGTAGTTAACAATTAGAACAACTTACCAAAGGCTGCAGTAGGTTCATCATCGCTGGAAATTTTGAAATCAAGACTCTATGTTTTTCTAAGAGATATGCTTTAGTTCACTCACATCTACCAGGCTTGAAGTAGAGATTAATTCTGGGAAGTCCCATGGCACCTGACACACGCAAGGTCAGCCCAGATCACTGGGGGTCAGCTGATGGCTTTCACGCAACATCCAGTGTTGCTTGTATCATCAGGAAATTTAAGAATTAAATTAAAACCGTCCAGGAAAGCAATGTACAATGATGTCTCCACCTATGTCTCTCCCTGCTGCCACTATAAACTAATATATCCTCAGAACTAACAGACAAGTTGATCACAAATTAGTCCTCCTCTAGCTTTGACCCTTATGAAAGCATCATACGGTCTTGGATCCTCAGCTAAGCCTCAAACAACCACAAGAGGACTTTATTGCTTGAAGAATCTCCACTCCCACTGTTTCACATGGAGGTGTGCTAGCGTGTCTACCATCCAAGACGAAGTTTTAAAGATGAAGGCACTAACCTTACAAAGCCTATGCTAAACCAGAGAACTTCTAAATAAGAATTATTGCTTTTAAAAAGGGAAGCTACATACTCCTAGAAAAGTCTGGGACAATAATACTTTGCAGAGAAGAAAAGGGATCGCTTCAGACACATTTCATTTGTTCTGCCTTGTCTCTCTCCTGACACAGGAGGTCCAGTATGGATTGTACAAAAGGAAAAAAATACATAACCAAACCTGCAGCTAAAGTCAGATAAGAGACTTGAGCGATCGGTTGGAATGAACCTGTAATGAGACACAAAGGATTCATCTGCAGTGAGAGAGAGCAGCATTTGAAAACGGTACATAACACTGTTCAAATAGGGGGAGTGGCACTATCTGGCTGGTTGGGGTGGATCAAACCATCCCTGTGAAAAGGGAATCCTAGCACTTTCTGAGAAGTGCAACCTTGAACTCATTTCCAAACATGTTCCCAATTGTATCACGCTGAAAGAAGGAGGAAAATGAAGTCTCACATCCAGAGGAGGAAATCCTTACTGTTTATGAGGAGCTCATGCCCAGCAGACACAGGCCCAGGCTGTGTGTACTCTGCTCAGGAAACAGTGGAAGAAGACACTGACTGTGCAATAGGAAAGAAACAAACCTGATTTGTTGACAGTGTCATCAAACTCAACACTGGTGGAGTGTCCGTTGTTAAGGATGATTTTAGCAGACGCTGGATCGTAATTGGGATTTAGAGGACGGAGAGAGGGATCATACTTGGTTTCCTCAGTTTTGATGTCAATGGGTGACTGTCGGTCTCCATTAGCGACAGGAAAAACCTCCTTCCAGTGGGCAGGCCCTGTAACACATTGGAGGAGAAGTCTCAGTTGAGGTCAGTGCCCTGCCTCACGTGAAAGAAAACTTGGCTTGAATTGTTCTTGCTTGCATCTTTTAAATCCAAAAAGGGTACATCAGAAAAAGACAGATCAAAATACTCATCTGCTTTTGTTGCACCACACTGCAACAGCAGCTCTCAGGATCCCTTTATCTTCCCTGCATAGTGTATCTGTCTTTGGCCTTTGAACAGGGCCTTGTGCAAAAGGTAGATATTTAATTATTCACAGTTAAGACTCAACCATGCACAAGACATATCCAACAAATGCTCCTTCAAATCAGGCATCCTGTATCCAACAGGCAACATTCTCCAATAAATTTTTGACATGTCATTTTTGACATGTCATTTTTGACTATTATCATGTCTTACATTTTTAAGAATTACCTCTTAGCTATCCTGCCTCTGTAAATCAACAATATGGATATGATAAAAATGGCAAATGCCATTCTAAAATAGCAACAAAAGCTTCACAAATGAGACATGTGAGGCATCTGTACTTATCTACTAAACATCAGTCTCCTCAGTAAGAATATGTGTGCCATTGTTGAACCACATTTGAATAATAAACAATGGGGAAAGAGGCCACAGAAGAAAATTGGGAACAGTAAGTTGCCTGGGGAATATGCTCCATAAGGTAAAGATAGCAAAGTTCAGGATGTAGAAAAAGAGGGTAGGGTAAAGAAAGAGGGAAGAGTCTGCAGGGCTAATGATCTTCCATTACTATAAAGAGCTCAGCACTTGCTTTCCCTCCAGGCTTATCATGGGTAAGAAGCATGATAATCAACTAACAGAGGCTGGATATAACAAAAATTTAAATACAAGCATCAGAAACTGACCCTGCAAAATCTGTGTCACTGGGAATCCTCATAACACCCTATACTGAAGGTAACTGATCTGAGTTTAAAAATCAGCCTGTTGGTTTGGGTCTTTCTGAATGGCTTAGCACTTAAATAAACATGACAGCAAAAAAGGATTAAAATGTACTACACTGTGTTTAATAGCCTAACATCAACATTGTCAGAGAGCTTTCTCTCCTCGACTTCAGCAGAAGTGAGCATGGCTCAGAAACTCGCAGGTGCCAGCACAACCCAAGCGCCCTGGCAACAAATGAGGGGAAGCAGCTCATGAAGGCACCTGCACAGACACTGACTCTCCTCTGGGCAGCACCGAGGAGTGGAAGAGGGAAAGACTAGCTTGTAAAGACCAGCTTAAGAATTAAACCTCAGGCAGAACAAAGGCAAGGGCCTTCAGTCTCAAGTTTGTTAAAGAGTCCTTTTGTTAATGACTTCATTAACTGAACTCATAAAGGAAATGGCCTCTGAGGCAGAAGATAAAAATCCTACTGGTTTGAAATATAAAACTGTTTAAACTTAATTCTTCTCACTTCACAAATGGTCATCAAAGCTATTCAATATTTTAATTACATACCGTTTTGCATATGATATAATTAAGAGGATTTAGATCCTAGCACCCTGCAGTTAACAATGCAATCCACAATTTTATGCATAAAAAGCATGACTCCGTCATTTATACCTAAATACTGTGATGTGAGAAGCTTAGAAAAAGCTTATTGCTACGTAATTTTAATGTTTCAGATATACCTTCACTGAGGAAAGGCAAAATATATTTATGTGCTTAACTACTTGGTTCTACTGCTCCATCTCAGAAATAACTATAGTTATTGTATGGTAAACAACACGAATTATTTGCATTCAGAAATACCAATGTGCCAAAAACAGGGTCCAAGGCTGTGATTCCGTCACTAGCTAATTATTCCACAATAAACTTCAGTTCTAAAAAGACATTGTACCTGCTTTTGTACTTGTGCTTAGCTCTGATGACCAAAATCAAGCTTTGCTATTGTGATTAACAACTACCAGTAACACAAGATTGCGAGAAATCTGACCTCTCAAAATATACAGGAAAATATCAAGGAACTTCATAGCAAATGCATGTCTTACAACCAGATTTAAGCCAACAGGCTCTCCAGGATGAAAGTTTCTCCTGAATGTGGACTTGAATTATGTATCTCCATCTCAACGTAATGTACACTTTCATTTTCCAGATATGTACTTTAAGACATATCCAGGGAAGTGTAACTCACTGATTCACTTCCCTTAATTTTTCAATTTACTGAAGGCACATGATTAAATATAACAATTTTTTAACTAAAGAAATTCCCTCCTGTTGATGGGAACATGTTCTGTTGCTAGAGGAGATTATCCAGTAGCTCTTAACAATCAAAGCCATTGCGACCAAGATTTAGCACAAAAAAACTGAACCGTCTTCTCTGGAGACTGACTGCACGCCTTTATTTTAGACACAGAATTACCAAATGCAATGCGTATGTCTGACACTTCTAGATCTAGATCAGACTATTGCTACCTACAGTACCCATCAGCATTGCACACATTCAGTTCATTAAATAACTCTCATAATGCAGGCAGTTACAAATTTGTGAGGAAACAGAACGCACTGCTGTCAGATGCTCTCCAGCTGGAGTTACAGATGATGGCTTTCACCAAAAATCCAGACTAACTTGAAACAAGCCCAGCAGAGACATCCCAGGACATGTTTCAGTTGCAGTGAGTCTCTATACTTGCATCAACATAGCATGGAGAGGTGAAACAGTGTGTTCTTTTGGACACTTTGTTATCATATTCAGAACCTTCATTAGTTTGGTGTGGTCTGACCTTGCCAGGGTCACGTCTTCTCAAAGAGACTCTATTGCCCAGCTTACCATACACAAAATGCTTGAATTTACGGAGTTACGTTTTGCAAGTAATACAGTTGCATATTAGATTACAACAAGATTAGCTCAAATAAAAACAACTGGAAATTCACAATGAGTAAAATTAAATGATGTTTTTTAAAGCAGACATCAAAATTATGTAATTATTTTCAGGGAGAAAAAAATAGTATGAAGAATTATGGTTGGACTTCATAGTCTTAATAGTCTTTTCCAACCTAAATGTTTCTATGATTCTATGAATTCATATCCCTTTTTACTTATAAAAGGCCTCAGTTTTAAAGTAGCAACTAGATCAAGAGACATTTTTGCAATAAAACGCAATACATGTAAGTACTTTCCACATATTTTCTAAACAGATAGTAAACTGAAGGCAATTGATTCTTGATTTGTCTAACTAAGGCAATTGCCCAGTTAACTGAAAGGACTCTTTCTGCAAAGAGGCAAGAATGTTCCTCTCCTCACCAGAGCCTCGAGCAGCAAAGCAAAGCATGGCTGAGGCCACACTGAAGCCAGTTTTCAAGATCTCACTATTACACCTCCACACATAAGCACCATCAAAACTGTGAAGCAAGAAAAGTGGCAAGAAAGCAAAGACCAAGGTTTGCATAGAAATAAAATAATGCCTCTTTGCATTTCAGAAACACACACATCAAAGCAGGGGAGAACATTTAATTCTGTCTGCAGCAGTCAGCCCATGTCTTTATATACAGATATATCATATATGCAGACATGTATGTGTAATACTTAACAATTCACACACATAATGATTCATGCTGTGGTTATTGTTGCTAAGGGGCAAATGAATTTTCCCTCGGTTTAAAGAAAAAAAAAACAAAACAAAAACAAACCAATGCAAAAACGCTTTTATCACTGCAAGTGACAAATGTAGAATTCAGAGTGAATGCAGATGTCTTTCCAGCTCTTTGGGAAGTCAACTTTAATATATGACTGCACCAGATTTAATTAATTTCATTTTATTTCTGCCTCATTAGCTGCAAAAGTTAATCTCATTTTCAGGGAAACTTTCCGGGGCCATGCAGGGCAACAAAATTTTTCAAGTATCAGAGCAATCTCCTGCATCAGCTATTCAGCCAAACAAGAAACAAGCAAAATCAATAACATAAATGCATAAAAAAGATGATAAATAAAACTGATGTGAGGGAAGAGCAGTGAAGTGTTGGAAATCTGGGCCTCTCTCCTTTAGACTCCTGTGAGAGGTGGGGGAAGGGGATGGACTGATGAGAAACTATCAGTCTCTCTGGTGGGGGCTCCAAGAATGAGAGAGTGAAAGCCAAACTCCACCCCAAATATGTTATCAGCCAGTAAACAGAGTTCTAAAAGAGAAATGGGGCCTCAAGCAAGGTCCAGGGCCCCCCTGATAGAAATTCTAGTGCCCTCCCCTCCCTAGAAGTTGAGAATAGCATAGGAGGAGGGATAGGATAAGGGACGGAAAGTGGGCTTATCTGCATGGTGCAGGTGAAGTCCAGAGCAGTCTTGGAAAACATACGGAGAAACAAATTTGAAAAACAAGCCCCATTTACGTCTTCAGGGGAGGGGCAGAGTAGGCTGCACAACAGTAGATAACACGCCTAATCATTGAAACATCGCTGCAATCCATCAGCACCTAGTTTTTCAGGAAAAGTAAATCCATCCAGAAAAGAGAGAGTAGAAGGACCAGGAAGGAAATGTTGCACTTGCACAAACAGTATTCCAAACTCTAAGCAGTAATATATGAAGAATACTCCTGTAGGCATTAGCATATGCAAATACAAAGCTCTCTCTTTCCACTACCATGGGGATTTATTTCTCTGTGTATTATAACAGACTACATAAGTTACTCCATTTATTTTATCAGAGCCGAGTCTCCAGTTTACAAAACCATTTCCTTGATACCTGCATGACCCCTGAGCCTGTCTGCACGCAGGATCAGCGTCTGCATGACTTACAATGCAAAAAAGAAGAAAGTCTTTTAAGGCTGCTGATGAGCACATCTTGGGACTTCAAAGACTGCCAAGATTAAGGAAACCAAGAACTAAACTAAAATCCCAAAGCATCTCCTCTTAAGTGCATAGTTGTACATTCAAATGGCCGATTCTGGCACCTCGTGTTTCCCACCGGGTCCCAGAAGCAGACCAGA
>NW_008617156.1:378-10591 GCF_000691845.1 Merops nubicus | reverse complement strand
TAAAGTCACCCATCCTGAAATGTTACACTTGGTTAGAAAACTTGAATCCTGTGGTTTAATAATTTTTCTGTCATGAGGATTGAACCTCCAGCTAAGCTGTCCCTGTGTCCTGCAGGGGAAGGAGGCCTGTTATCAGAGTTTCCCATTTTTATGGCATGTTTGTGAAGATTTTGTTGGATAAAAATTAAGATCAGCAGGATGTTAAGACAAATTGCACGCTGTACTCCTCTGCTGATCTGTGCAGCTTCTTGAAGGTCACATAAAAGGTCACTTCTGTCATTTCCAGAAATCACTTTTACCTGTTTAGGTGTTTTTGATGGACACAGCTTTCAGAATGGGTTGCAAAGGCTGAAAAGCCAAGTTGCAAGAAGCACAACACCAGCTTGAAAGAACACAGAGGATCTTGCAGGGTAGGGAAGTCTAAAATGAGTCATTTAACTGTAGAGGTTGGTATCTGGCATGAGATTCCCTAAAGCAATTCCTCCACTTCAAAGCAGAATAGTCAGGAACCTTCCAGATGTGGTGCTTTTAGTCAGCTTCCTTTTGTAATGTATTTCTCCTGGCATTTTGCCTGTTTTATTGCTTGGAGAACACCATTAGTATCCATAGGAGCATGATTTCTGGCAAACATATAGCACAAAAACCCCTTGGCAACCACTTTAGAAAGGTGAAGGATTAAATGTGCCACAGCCAAGGACTCCCTCCTGTGCTGGAGTTGATCTTTGCAGGTCAAGGGGTCCATATTTGGCAATAAAATGAGAATTTCATGCTGCTGTTCTGCCTTCTCTGGGGAAAGGTCTGTGTTTAGCCTGTGCCTAAGCTTCAGCAGTTGTGCTTTTGTCTGCAGTGTTACAGCAATAACTCCTTTTGTTCAGGAACACCTAATTATCTGTGTGAAAGCAGCCATCAGGACACTTCCCTCCCTGCCCTCCCTCATAATTACTGTATTTCCTTATAGTATTGTATAATTAGCCTATTTCCTAAGGTTTTCTTCTCTCTCCAGCTGTCATGTGTTTCTTTTTGATCTTGGTAAGTACAGTAGGTAGTGGTAGGGAGGAAAAAAATTCTATGAAGCCTTTTGTTCAGTGAGATCAGGATGAATATAAAGTGGTGTTCCACCTCCATGTGCATTTCTATCCAGTATCTGTAAAAATGTATCCACAGACTGATGTAAAATAAAAGGTGAAATAGGCTGATTTGAGGTTTTCTGCAGGGATCATACTTGTTTGGTTAGGGTAGTTTTCAGGGTTGTTTTCAGCCCCTTTTTGTAGCCTTCTAGATATAGAGGTAGGGACCACTGGGTAGTGAGTTCAAACGTGCTGACAAGGAGTGTTCATTCCCCAAACTTCTTTTTGGGTGCCTGCTGAAGTAGTTCATGGAGCACACAGGGGTTTGCTACAACAGGCTGAGAGATGCTACTTCATGCTTGTCAGGTTTTGGGTTTTGTTTTCTTAATTCCTCAGATGTGAGACATTTGTACAAGCCTGATAGAGAAGGAATGTTTTAGGAATACTTTTGTGGTGGAAAAGTCACTGTGGATCAACAACTCCACAATTTTAAGCTGGGGAAACAGCAAAATTTTGCAGAACATATTGAGAAGTGTGTCTTCTACATTGCTGTGGTCCAAGGAATACTTATTCCAAAACAAGGACTGCTTTCACTGAGCTGTAGCTGCCTGCTCTCCCTTCATGGCCCTTCTGTTCTTCTGTGCAGACTGGCTGATGAATTGCACATGCCTTCCCTGCCAGAGATGATGTTTGGAGACAACGTCCTAAGAATACAGCATGATCATGGTTTTGGAATTGAGTTCAATGCAACAGATGCTTTAAAATGTGTCAATAATTGTCAAGGTATGATCAAAGTGGCTTGTGCAGAGGAGTGGCAAGAGAGCAGGTACAGTATTTGATCACAAGTGGGCAAGTACTGGTGTGTTGTGTGTGAAACTGTCATGAAGTAGTGCAGAGGACAGACTGAGTTCCTGAAGGAAGACTGTGTTGCACTTGGTTCTACCAGTGGCTGATCACACAAGTCACTGCTGCTTCCTGTTCAACAAATCAGTTGTAGAACACCTCAAAATAAAGTGCAGAGAGAAATGAGAGCTCTCATGAAAAGTAAAGGCAAACAGCAGTGTTAATGATTGCTGTGTGTTATCAGCCAACTGCTTTCTGCCTACTTAAAGAAAAAAATCATCCTGAAATACCAATTTTTGTGAACTAAAATCTTTATTTTGACTCATAGTGTTAGCACAGGAATTCTGGCAGCAATTTGCTCATGTTTTATGGAAACAGATGTTGTGAAAGCAGCAATACTGTATGATTTAAGTCTTGACATCATCACTGTAGCACAGGCAATGCTGCTGTGTTTCTTCTCAAAGAGTATGGGACTCTTAGGTGAGGTTTCACTACAAAACATGCTTTTTTCTCCTGCTCTCCTTGAGGAGTGAGACTGAGCACACGAAGGAAGTTGTCAAGCCATATGATTGGACTTACACCACAGACTACAAAGGGACATTGCTGGGAGACACTGCAACATTAAAGGTAAATGCTTCCCCTCTGTTAAATGCTGATGGCAGTGTTTCAGTCAAACAAACTCTTCTTTTTCTTTCTTTAAATAAGGGACATTGCTGGGAGACACTGCAACCTTAAAGGTAAATGCTTCCTCTCTGTTAAATGCTGGTGGCAGTGTTTCAGTCAAACACAAACTCTTCTTTTTCTTTTTTTAAAGCTGTCATTTACCTTGCAGTAGGTTTCTGTAAAATCTTTCATGCTGCATAGTTTCTGACTTCAAAGCATAGCTTGGGCTTTTATAGAAATTTTTTGTTATCTTCATGAAATCATCACTCATTTTAATAACTTTAATAATTAGGTGTGGTAGGTTGAGCCTGGCTGGACACCAGGTGCCCACCAAAGCTGCACTAACTCCCCTCCTCAGCTGGACAAGGGAGAGAAAATACAACAAAAGGCTCGTGGGTCAAGATAAGGGCTAGGGAGAGGTCACTCACCAGTCACCATTCTGGGCAAAACAGACTGGACTTGGGGCAAATTAGTTTAATTTATTACCAATCCAATCAGATTAGGATAATGAGAAATAAACCCAACATCTTAAAACACCTTCCCCCTCAGCCCTCCCTTCTGCCCAGGCTTAACTTTACTCCTGTTTTCTCTGCCTTCTCCCCTGAGCAGCACATGGGAATGGGGAGTGGGGGTTGCTTTCAGTTCACCTTGCCTTTGGCACTCCTTCCTCCTCGCACTCCTTCCTCCTCATACTCCTCCCCTGCTCCAGTGTGGGATCCCCCCCATGGGAGAAAGTCCTCTGTGAACTTCTCCTGTGTGAGTCCTTCCTATGGTCTACAGTTCTTCATAAAACTGCTCCAAGCACGGGTCCCCCACAGGGTCATGGTTTCTGCCAGCAAACCTCTAATGTGAGCTCCTCTCTCCATGGGTCCACAGCTCCTGCTCCAGGCTGGTCCTCCCACAGGTCAAAGCCTCCTTTGGGCATCCAGCTGCTCTAGTGTGGGGTCCTCCTTGGCTCTGCTCCACCATTAACCTCCACGGGCTGCAGTGGGACAGCCTACCTCACCAGAGTCTTCAGCAGGGCAAGGGGAATCTCTCCTGGCATCTGGAGCTCCTCCTTCTTCACTGACCTTGGGGTCTGCAGAGTTCTTTCACACATTCTCACTCCTCTCCCACTGCAGTTGCTCTTGCACAGTAACTTTTTCCCCTTCTTAAACATGTTTTCATGGTGGGTCCATCTTGGAGCCATTGGGCATTATCTATACAGGACATAGGGGAGGCTTCTAACAGCTTCCCACAGCAGGCACCCCTGCAGCTCCCACTGCAATTGCTCTTGCACAGTAACTTTTTCCCCTTCTTAAACATGTTTTCATGGTGGGTCCATCTTGGAGCCATTGGGCATTATCTATACAGGACATAGGGGAGGCTTCTAACAGCTTCCCACAGCAGGCACCCCTGCAGCCTCCCCACTACCAAAACCTTGCCATGCAAACCCAATACACTGAGGGCTTTTTTTCAGGCATTTTAGGATGATATAAAAGAATGCCATTGTGTTCCTTAGTGAGCACTTACTAAGAGAGTAAAGCATGGAGGAACCTTTAGTGCTTGCTGGATGCCCCTCTGAAGCCCAGAGCTCATCATGCACAACAGAAGGACCAACTGTGTCATTCTCTACTACCTTAACTCTGTTACTTCCCTGTCTAAGCACATAAGTAGATGTGGCTGATTTCAGTGGCTTTATGGTTTTCCACACCAGGAACTTCTTATCTTTAAGCTCACAGGTCCTCCCTTGTCTTTATTTACTTTTAAATAAGACTGAAGTTCCCAGCTTGTCATTACTGTATACAGCTGGCTTGCTACTAAGCAGATCATCTATATTAATTCACTAGGATTACATTAGTTCTAGATCACTTGAGTTACTTTGGAATTGAAAGTGCAGCAGAGAAATAAACAACATCTTGTTGGCCCATAATTCAGGCAGCAGTGTAGATGGAGACCATGAGATAGAAAGCAGGTAGGTAATTATTTCCACAGAAGAGCTTTATCAGAATCCTGTTCAGGTGGAAACTTTGGTTTGAAATTTAACTTTTTCTCCTAGAAGCTTGGGGCTAAAGGCTTTTTCCTTTCTAAAACCAGCAATTTAGAAGATCAGGACAAAGTTCATGCAGCTCAGCAACAAATTAATATACTAACTGTTATTAATGTTTTTCCTCAGGTTGTTCCTACAACAGAACACATAAATACAGAGAAGTTAAAAGCCAGGGAACAAATTATGTTTTTTGAAGAAGTACTGCTCTTTGAAGATGAACTCCACGACCATGGAGTATCCAGTTTGAGTGTGAAAATAGTGAGTACTGACTGAGAGGTGTTGGCAGGACACTTGGTGACTCAGCTGCCCAGTGTGTGCACGATGCAGTGACTTTGAGTGGTGTTCCTTCTGGGATTTAAAGTCTGAAATGCCAAGTTCTTTATCCTCCCTCTTAGAAATATAATCTTACTGGAAACTGTTGCCTTGAAATCTGTCAGTTGCTTTGGGGAACAATCTTCTCCCTCATTCTGCATCCTGCCTAAGACTCTCTGGAGACACTGTCTGCCTGCTCTCCAAAATCTCCTCATACTCTCTTTCACTGTGAATATGGGATACAGATCAGTGTGTGGGTGAAGTAAAACTCTGTAACATGCTGAGTGGAGCTTCTCTGTTCCTGCAGAGAGTCATGCCTTCCAGCTTCTTTGTGCTGTTGAGGTTCTTCTTGAGAGTTGATGGGGTGCTGATCAGGATGAACGACACACGGCTTCATCACGAGGTAAACCCTTATTCACCAGCATGAGTGTGTCACAGATCCTCTCTTGCCACGTTGCTGCTCCTCCTGTAGTTTAATACTGATATTTGGGGGCATAGAGGTGACCTGAACTGAACTTGCAAGTCTATTTTATCATTGTGATGGTGCTGAAGTAGCAACCAAGTGCTGGGTGCCCTGGAGCTAAGTACTGGATGAGCAGAGAGGCTCATGTGAAGTCATCATTCAAATATATTTGATGCAGATTAGAGAGGAAATACAAGAGGAAGACTAGGCAATGGTAAATGGTGTGATATTGCTGTTATCCTTGTCTCCAAGTCAATGTTTTTGGCTTGTCTATGACTGCAGGTTTGGATGTACAAATAACTAATGGCTCATAAATAATACAGAATGTAGCAGTGGTGGTTTGGGTATTCTGTCTAGCTGCAGTCCTACTGATGTAGGAGTTCTAGCTGAGTGAAGATTAACAAGCATATTCACTCCTAGAATTTTCTTTTTCCATGCTTGCACACAGAAAGGTGATTTTGGGGACAGTGAACATTACTAAAGATCTTTCTCTTTGTGCATGTGAATGTACATTTTTGCTCCCAGGTGAACATCTATAGTCAACCAAATTCAAATGCTTCCTCAATGCAATGTATTTTAACTGCTTATTTTGTACTGATACTACTAGGTGATAATTTTGTAATTTATTTTTGCATCTTTTTTTTCCCACTAGGCTGACAAGGCCTACATGTTGAGAGAATATACTTCCAGAGAAAGCAAAATAGCAAGTTTAAAGGTACTGTGGGTTTAATTCTTTTTTTTTTTTGGCTCCTTTATCATTGTTTTATGGTCAACATAGGAAATGCTGTGTCAGTCATTCTTTCTTAGCTTTGAAATGGATGCAAAAAAACACCTCTCTGCTATGCACCATTAATTTTGGTAGTTTCAGGGCAGATTTGAATTTGTAAATGCTCAGATTGGGTTATTTTTCTACTTTTGAGTTAACAAGATTTTCTTTTTTTATAATTTTGGTTTTTTTAAAGAACTCTTCAGCCAGAAAATCAGGCAGTCCATGTCCCAGCATGTTAAATTTCAGGACTGCAAGTAGTTCTAGGGGTTAAGATCTGTTTGTTAATAGACTCATTCAGTTTTTCTCAGATAAGTTTAATAGCCCACCTTAAAAATGGCTTCAAGTAACTTGTGGCACATTTTGAGCTGCAGCTGTTGATTGTACACAAAATACAAGTTGCATTTTAATAGCTCTGAATACACTTCCTAAAGAATATTATTAGAAAGTTTGAAGGTAGTTTGCTTAGTGTAGATTTATTCTTTTTTTCCCCCCCATCCAATGTCTTGTAAGTGCAGTAATATTTAGGAATGTCCAGAGAAAGATACTGATGAACTTAATGAAACCACCTAATTTCTTCAAATATGGAATTAAAATCCAATGAATTTTAGTAATTCATATAAATGTCTGTGGTGGACTTCATAAAACTAAGTTATATTTTGAGGTGTATCAATTATCAATAGCTGAATCCAAGCAACTCCAGTGAATATATTGCAATGGCTAGAAGACATTAAGCATGGAATACTGTGGCCATCCTAGTCTCATCTAGAATTAGAACCTCAGAAAGCCTCTTTATTAGATTCAAAAGACAAATATTTAAAAAAAAAATCTATTCTTTAATGATCTCCCATTTGTATGTACATTTGAAGTTACAAGATATATTTTTATACTCATGCCTGACTGCAGGTGTTTAAATCAGGTAAATTAGAGATTAATTGTCTGTAGAAGTTGATTTGGAATACCTTTTTTTTTTGGCTCCACATCCTTTCATTCACTTGTTTCTTTATAAATTTTTTTGCTTTTTAGCATGTTCCACCTTCCCTGTTCACAGAACCCAATGAGATCTCTCAATATCTACCCATAAAGGAAACAATCTGTGAAAAACTAGAATTCCCAGAGAAGCTGGAGCCTAAACCAGAAGCACCACTGGAAGCCTCATGTGTCAAGTCTAAATAAATGTGACTTTATATGGACTTGAGGTAGACTGGAGATAATGTGATCATGTAACTGTTGCCATGGGGGGGTGGTTTCACTACTAGTGGAATAAAGAATTTGGCTCATTTTTCTGTAGCCTTGAGGGAAAACATTTCAAGCAGGTTTTGCTAATGCTGTTTGTTTGTTTGTTTGGGTTTTTTTAACCTGTATCTGGAGTTAATGATAGACTGGTGGTGAGTTACAGTTTTCAATGGCATTGGAGAAAGACCCTCATGATGAAGAGGAGTCTGGGTCCTGTTCAGTTCACCAGTTAAGCAGGGGCATTGCCTGGACCCTCCATCACAAATACTTCTATGAAGATTTTGTCATTGCTGCTTCAGATGCTAAGAGACTACCAGAGTTATAAAATTGGCAGGAATTTATTATTATTATTGAGAAATCATCCCCAGTAAGAAAAACAAAAAAATTCCTCTGCAGTTATTTTGAGCTGTCAGTCCCAAGCTGCACATTTTGCTTGGCTTCCCCTGACTTGAGCTGATAACCAACCAAGTTAATTTTTGGAGCCTCTGATCCATACTGTAACTGAAGAATATTCATTTCATCCAAGGAGATGTGTTTAAAGAGGGGAGGGGAAAAAAATTGCACTTGTTTGACACTGGATAAAGGTAAAGGATCATATTTGTGAGGCATTAACTCCAGAGCAGGAGAAAAGTGGGAGGTTAACAGAGACACTTTAAGTCTCTTCACAAATACTAGTTTAATCTGATGTCAGCTGAATTTCTCTGGGGAATTCTGGGGTCTGTGTGGGAAATGGGTTGTCCTGTATTGACCTTCTGTTGGACATGCTGGATGGTGCCTACGTGTGATGGTTGAGTTGTCCTGACACTCAAATTGCCAAAGGGCAGAGCAGCTTAAGGCTGGGGTACAGAGGGGTCCTCAGTATCTAACCCCTAAAAGATGCTGGAAAGGATGCTGATGTGTATCCCAGATGTGTCACTTTGGTTTATTTTTAAAATCCTTTTAAGTTCTGATGATAATGGAAGTGTGATCACCTGCCATGATTTTAGCTCAATACCTTCTAAATTAAACTCTAAATATTTGTATTGCTTTTGGAAATCCTACCTTACATTAATGGTTTAGCCTGAGAATGGGGGAGTTAAAGAGACTTGCCTGGGTTTGCTGCTCACAATCTGTATGAGTGCAAGAAGCAAACAACAAAGAGAAAGGAGGCCTTGTGATTTAAGGTGATGGCAAATAAGAGTCTGTACACTTTGTGATATCTTGGAGGTTTTGTTTCAAAATCTTCATATTCTTCACTGCATGGCTCAATAGAAACAATCCACCTCAAAACCTGGTATGCAACCAGGTCCTCTGAGTAATGGTTTTCACTTAGAGAAGACCCTGAAATTTTTAGGAAAAAAAAGTCTACTGCCACGCAGTAGAAATAGTGACCATTTATAATAAAAACAAACAACACACTTGGTTTCACTTTTACTTGAGGCAGCCTGGTCTAATGAAACCATTATGGGGTCAAAAGGCAGGAACTAGTTTTTCCCATGTCACTGGTTAAGAGGAAATTCTCTGTGCCTCAGTTCCTTGTGTGCAAAAACTGGAGTTAATACATGCCTGCTTCACTGGGGGTCTGTGAGGATTATTGTGTAAAAAGCTATTAATTAGAGTATCTTTATTCCTGAATACACCTTCAGCCTTATCTTTGGAATCCTTAGGAAAGGATTATTACAAAAAATGGTAAGATCCATAGGATAAAATGAGTGAAGAGAACTGAAATTAAACAGTCTCTGAAAGAAACTATAATCAGCTGGACATGGTGGGTGAATTTATGGCCACTTTGAAATAGAGGCCAGGTCCTCTATATTCCCCCTTAGTCCTAAATTCTGTTGGCTTTTCTGATCTTCCTGGGCTTGTTCCCTAAAGATTTTAGAAGGGGCTGCAAATGAATGCAGCATGGAAGTGATCAAAATTAATTTGGTAATTGACTACTTAGGTCCACCCCAGTGGTAGAGGGATACTGGGAGAGAGTGAAAAGTAAGGGAACAAGCAATGGGGGTGAGGAGATATTTTGCTGGTAGAAGCAAATTCTGCACTTCTTTTACACTGAACATACATAATTTTACATGCCTTAAAGGCTTATAGAAACACATTTCAAAGCTGGTGGTGACTGAGAGCTAATGTAGTGCTAGCATGAAGGAAACAATGTCTGCATTCATTCACTGACATCGTGATGTAGCTTTGGCCAGTGATGTTAACATTGAGCTCCTTTGGGCTAAAGGATAGTGGGGGGAGAGCCCACAGAATCAGCACCTAGCACTGAAACTGGTGCTCTGCATGTTTAGCTTATGCTGTGTATTTATCTTGTCCATCTTGCACATTAATTTGTGACCTGTTGATCCAGTTTTCATGAGTGGACTTGAAGCCTGGCTACGTGATATCCCTCTGTTTCTGGTGCTGTGCATTCAGGTGGAACTCAAGGGTTGGGGAAATCACAAGAAGGTATGTAGAAAGCTACAGTTAGTATGAAATAAAACTTGGAGCACTTCGTGACCATCTTATACCACACAGTTTAACGAGAAGCAGCAGTCTGAACTGATCTACCACAAGCTCTCTGGTCCAAGTTTTCCTCAGAAACGTACCACCTTGGATCCACAGTCCTGTGGGGAGGGAGTGGGGTGATTCTCCAGCTGTTTTGTGGCAAGTTTAACACGTGGTGATTTATATTCTTTCTTGTATGTTGCTAAATAAAATGTACCAAACGTTTTATAGTGCTGTTTTTATCTGAGTGAAATAAACTGAGATAATTCCTCCCAATGCTGGATTTTGCATGCTGCTAAGATGTTGCATCCACATGCTTTTGATTCTCATATGGCTAGTGATGAAAATAAAGGTGAGGCTTTTCA
>NW_008617156.1:0-350 GCF_000691845.1 Merops nubicus | reverse complement strand
AGCAGGAGCAAGATTAAATATTACTATTTCCCTGAGCTTCACTATAGCCAACGGATGGATTCAAAAAGGAGGGGAGGAGGTAGGTTACAACTAGAGAAGTAAAACTGGCAGAGGGTGGGGACTGTGTGTTCTGGAAAGCACGAGGACTGTTTAGGTGTCAGTTATTGCATGCTTGGAAGAGCCAGGAACGCCTGACTCTGGGGGAAAGCGTGAGTGTTAGCTGGCTGTAAAGAACCCCGGCCAACCCTATACGTTATTATGGAGATAACCTCTCTGGCACACGAATCTGGGCATCGGCGCGGGGCTGGTTTCGCTCTGGAAGGTTTGCAGTGCCGAGGTTCCCGCATCAG
>NW_008617155.1:13925-18069 GCF_000691845.1 Merops nubicus | reverse complement strand
CGGGCTCTGCTCACCACAACAATATGTAATTCCTACTGCATCAGTTTCATTACTGGAAAAAAGTCCCAATAGCTATTATGAAACAATTAGATCTGAAAGTGATAGGGTTTTTGTTTCATGTATTTTTATGCCACTCCTATTTATCAGGGAGTGGGAAAGATATTTTTACTCTTTTTACCACACAGACCTTGTCAGTCATACTATTAGGCACTACTGGCATGACCAGGTGCTTAGGAGATCAGAGTTTTGGAGATGGGCAAAGAAGTAATTTCCCTCCTCTGGCTGTGCCAGAGCTCCAGAAAGATAAGCTGGTTGCTGCTACCAAAGATGTGGTAGGAAAACAGAAGGTGGCAGATGCTCTGCTGTTTAAGTGTCATTTGTTGTCTATCCTTCCATGGCAATAGTGGGGAAAGTATGATGGGTTTTGGCACTCCTTATTCCTCCTCATTCTCTATTTTCTCTACATCTCCCACCTTTTTTTCCCTCCCTTTTCTCTGGAGAGGAGCATTCTAGTTTTGTCTGCTCTTCATCCTGGAAAGTGATGGTGGCAAAATTCAGCTAATTTGCTGAGAAGTCTTGGAACAATTTTGTGCTTTTTAGTACACCAGTAAAAGTCTAGATTTGCTGGAAATTAAAAAGTACAAGGCCTCTGAGAATGTTGAACTTCTGGTGAGCCCTTCATTTTAGTACAAAGCTTTCATTACAATGTTACTTATCTTCATTCTTTTTTAAGTAAGTCATGCTCATGGTACAATGCCACTGTCCCTGAAGTTTAGCTCTTTGATTGTGCTAGTAAGCCTGAGGTACTAACCTATAGCTTTCCTCTTATTAGTAGCATGTGCTAGCAGGCAAGTCATCAGATCAGCTTTAACTAAAGCTTTGGAACTATATGCTGTGAAAACAGTTACAAAACAAGTGTGTGATTAACTAGACTTCAGGAAATGCTTTTACATAATCACTGTTGAAAAAAAAAGTAATCATTTCATGTGGTATTTTGAAATGGCCTAAGATATCTTTTTACTCTGAGCTAACATAAAGCTGTTTCTCTTAAACTCAGAGGACACAAGGCAGTGATATTTTAAAGAAATTTAATTATTACAAGAGGCTTAAAACTACATAAGGTCTAAATTTTGCAGATAAAACAGCAATATGGTGCAAACTTTGTGAGCATTGTAGAAAAAAATGTGACCAAAATGTAGGGGAAAAAAAGTAATTTCAAACTCATTGCTCAACACTAATGACCTTTTTTGGGTAGCTGCTTTCAGCATGTCAATTCAATCATAAAGAAAAACAAAGTTGCTTGAATGGATGCAGAGTGCACATCCGTGTCTATTGGCTTGATGTCCCTGAAGATGTACTGAATGTTTTCTTAGCCACACATTATTTTTCAGACATGTAAATAAACAGCAGTATGGAAAAGCTTTCCCCTGCCTTTGTATAATGGAACATGTAATTTGCCTAGCCTCAGAGCTTCATATTATTTAGAAGAGGAATAGTGCTTGAGGGTTTTTTTGGTACTCTTTTCTTTCGGAATATAAAATATGCATTAAAAGTGAGCTCATACCTTAACTGGTTGAGTTGCCCATCCCAATAAAACTGTAATTAATGTATAACTTCTTGTCATTTTACTGGGGTATCATTTCATGATGCAATGATCTATTTTGATACCATTCTCTGTCCTACCATCTGTAAAACAGTTTGAAGTAGTGTGCTTAGTGTAATCTGCACATGGCTGGCTGTGCATTAGAGAGAAGAAAGAAGCAGTAAAAAAAAAATTGGCCTCCTCCTTGGTCCATTTTCTGACCTTGAAATGGCCATAAAATTGTATGGTTTGACATTATTGTTATCATGTTTATATATTTTTAGATTATCCTTTCCACTACCATTTGGGACAATTTTCCTGGGCCTGAAAGACAGCCCTAATATCCTAGTACAGCAGAAAAAAATGAAATATGAAGTTACTCACCACATATAATAGCTCTTCTCAGAGATTAATTTGATTATTCATCAATTCTCCTACTCTCGCATTTAGAGTCCTGATACTTTCCTTCAAACTCTTGACCCTTCTCTCAGCTCATTATGTTAAGTAAAGCTTATCATTTATTCACACTTATCTCAGTATAATAAAACATTAATTATTGTATCTAGGGGGTTACACAACTTGATACATGGCTTAGGTTTCACTATCATATTCTTCAATGAAATATTTGTCTTTACTCACACAAATATGCAGCCTGAAATCCTCTAATTCACAAACTAAAACAGAATTCCAACAAGAAGCTACAGAAGTATTTACTTAGATATGAAGCCAAATGCTTTTAACTGTCAGAAATACCTGATTAATGACTCATAATAATAGGATACTGTAAGTGGCAACAATTTTATTCTATACAAAACAGTCCCTTGGGAACAGCATTAGGTGAGAGTCACAGGAGGTGATCTTGTTATTGATGCTGAGTGGCAGTATCCTCGTTCAGAGATCTCACTAGAAAGATTTGACAGATCTAGATGTAAAAAACAACAACAATAAAAAAGGTTTTAGTAATTTTTTTTTTCAGAATTTTAGTTTCCATGTTAAAAGAACATTACACAACAAAATGTAAAGGGTTGAAGTAAGATGAGATGACACCTAAAATGCCTGTGTTTGAGAAACTGAATCCCTTCGTGAAGATCTAATCGATACAATGAATGGAGTCTAAGGAGTTTTACATCTCCCCACAAGCAGGCAGCTGATTAACTAAAATGTTCTCCAGATATCACTGACTGTAATGTTTAAAGTATTGGATACCTGCCTTTCATACAGGTATCTGTGTGAGACACCTGAATTTTGCTACATGGTTCTGGAAATCATTCTCTCTGTTAATCTTTGGTTTAAGACTTAACAGAGGGGAAAAAATCTATATCATTCACTTTGTTAAATGACATGAGTCCCTGGTATGGGTTAACTGTGGAAAAAAAAAAAAAAAAAAAAGAGTGTGGGAGAGTGGGGAGAAAAGTAAAACTGTGTTTTGTTTCAGTTTTCTAGAATTTCTCTGTTACATGGAGCATACACTTTTGTTTTGTTCTTTTGTTTTTAGAAATGCCCCTTCTAATTTGCACTGTGAGAACTCAGTAGCTGACTTATTTTTTTCCCCCAATTGTAAATATACTAAGGATTATTCTATTTTGTGAGAAGTCTGTCTGGAACTAGTGGAACTGTAATGGACAGGGTTGTTTCCATGTGTGAGGAAGAACGACAGAACTGTGTGTTGCATTGTCAGCACTCCATTCAAAATGTTTAGATAATATTCACAAAACCTGACAGGCACTAAACTAACAGCTTGACTCTATCCTCAGTTCATTTTAGAGAATGGTATTTAAATGCAACACTGAATGACAAGCAAATACCAATATATACTACATAAACTTCAAGTAGCAGATAATTTTGTATGAATTAAAACCTAAAAGTAGATTTTAAAATTAGTTTAGAAAAATTGGAGCTCTTCTAATTATTCTGTAATTAAGGGCATGATTATAGGGCCTTTTTCTTTTGGATGTTTGTTGCATTTATCTCGGACATTGTCTTCTATTGTTACTATACTGATATAAAAAGATATGCTTATTTATTCATTTATTTGCCTTATTACAAGGCTGTTTTCAAATAATTATTTTTCTGATAAATGTTGATTTCTTATTACTTTATATGCATTTTAATGACATAATAAAACTTGTTTCATGGTATAATGAATTATAAATTGAGCAACATGTCATGGTCCCATATCATAAAAGTATTTCTCTGCTGCCTTGTTATGTATCATTAAAAAATACAGTTTTGTTAATAGCTCTATGCACAAATAGTTTTGTTGTCAAAGCCACAAAATCCATTCGGGTATTTGAGAATATTCCAAAGCTTTGCAAATTTCTGTAAATCTGCCTTGATGAGCAAACTCCTTGTAGTTTAAGAATATGCTTATGAAACAATTTAAAGTAGCTATAGCATTGCAACGTGAAAGAAAGGGTGAAACACAAAGAAAAAAAACCAAACCAAAACAAAAACAAACAACCAAAAAACCCAAACCATAAGAGGACATATAGACAAAGTAACTGTACTCTTAATGCAGATGGGAATTTTGACATTAAGTACAATGGAAACAGGGACCAGAAC
>NW_008617155.1:0-13894 GCF_000691845.1 Merops nubicus | reverse complement strand
AGGGAAAGACAAAGGATAAGAAACTCATTAACAATGTTGAAAGCTTTTCATTTTCTGGATGTGAAGATTGTCTACTTTCAGCCCTGCTCAAATGGATGATGGAGAAAATAAATTTCCTTCTGCTCTCTTCCTCCTCAAAAGAAACAAATTACTTCTGTTCTAGACTACTTGAGGTTTACTTCTGTTTCCTTATTAACTCCAGCATACAAGATTATGGGGAAACCATAGAGTCTGGTCTATTCTCATTCCTCCACTCTCTTCCTCCTTGTGCTCAAGATGAGTTAATAGGATGAATGTAATTGATTTAAATCTGCATATTCTGACCAAGAACTGTTGCCTGTTGGGATATTTAAAGAGAATTCTTACTGTGTCCTTATTCCCAGTACATTTGTGCAGTCCAAGTCAAAAACTAATTTAGATCAGAGATCAGAGCTTTAGACCTCTGATGCGTTGATATACCCAGATGCAATTTTTTCTTTTGAACTTCACTGGAGTAATTACCACATTTACAGCAATACTGAGCTGCAATCATATCTGGTCTCACTCCTCCGTGGACCAGTGGCCAGTTATAACTCCTTTTTTTAATCTCATTTTATGTTTAATTCTGGAATATTCTAAACAGTCAGTGAAAATGCTCCATATTCAAATCAAAACAATTGGAAAAATTTGCCCCTATTTTCTTCGTGTTGTTCAGCCACTTCCTGCTTAATGTTTCACAGTCTGAACAAATTTACTTCATGCTTTGATTATGACGTGGGGCTTTCCCACCCCTGCTGGTAGGCTACACATTTCTGTTCATAAAACAACAGTTATTAAATACTAACTTCCTGGAGAGTAAGTTACTTACTCATGTTAGAAAAAAATATTTACTGTAACTTTGCTTTGAAATCATCAGAACACTCATCAATAAATAAATCTATAACTGACCTTTAGCCAATACTCTTCTACTCAGAAACTCCAAGGCTTTTAAGTGATTATGTGATACTCTGAGAGGATTCATTATCAGAAAATTTCTTTTGCCTTTGCAGTCTTTCATGTTGAGCTGACATTAGTCACTCATCACACATCAGTGTTGGGAGCTGCATCCGCAGTTGTACTAGAAGTGACACAAATTCTCATATTTACCTTTAGGAACACCAGCTGTGCTACATTCTCATTACTCAGGCTTGCTTATTTGTTAGTATAATATATTCCCAGTTGCATGAGAAGCACATTCTGAATAAACATTGGAGAGAGGACATCTTAAATACCTGACAGCAGTTTTATTCAAGAAGAGCTATATATAGATTAGATCTCATTTCTTTACCCTCCTATGTGCATCTGTGACTCAGCTTTAGTGAGAGGTAGATCTGAAAGCTTACTGGAGAACAGAATTTATACCTTAATATGGGAAATCTTTTTGCTTGTTCTTTGTTTTTGATACTTATCAAGAGATAATAAGACAGACAGATTTTCTCTGAAGTTCTTGTGGTTCTCATTACAAAGATCTGATTAAACTGCACAATGTTTGGGCACTAAGATGATGGGCAGAAAAATTAAGCTATGGTTAGACACAAGAACATAATTTTTGTTAATGGTAAGGACTACTCTGGTGGTACGGCTAAGAATGGAAACGTCATACGTTTCCCATTCCATTGACTAAAGAGAAGAGCAAAGTGAACTACAAAAGGATTTCTTTAGTTATAGTTTTTTCCCTGCTGGTTACTCTCACTGTCCTTCAGAGAGTGGCCCTCTCCATGAATATAACTGATCTGGTATGGCTTTTTTGCATTATCACTGCTGACTCTTTTTAGTGTGACAGGGATTATTCTTCATGTCCAAAGAACCATGTGAAGTTAAATGGTTTGAAGATAAGGCTATGGAGAGGATTTCCAAAGAGAAAATTTAACGCAACCTCCAGGCTTCATTGGCTAGGTCTACATTACTAGGTAATTACTTGCTAATGGTACAATAGGAAGAATGAATAAACTGAAAGTCTGCCCTTACATCACACTCTATGTGGCCTGGGGTTTTACTTCAGGATAGATTAGTTCTATCTCCTTGACTTAATATTTCCATCTTATATGGGATACAAAGCCATAAAAAGTAAAGTATTCCACAAACTCTCACCACACTACAAAGTGTCATACTGGCTTTTATTCTGTGTCAGGCTAATGAGAGCAGCATATCATAGCTCACTCCAACATGGCTCAAATAAAACCTCACTGACGGAAACGAACCGAGTTTCTGATCCTGCCTGTGTACTTGCCTGTTTCTAGTCCTGCTCATGTCCAATTAACACACCAGCATTCAATTGTCTTGGGGTTATGGGATGACTAGCAGTGAATGTGATACTCTTTTTGCAGGGGCAGGCTTTCTTCTGTGAGTTGACAGCACTGTGAGCTACTACTATACTATCACGGCTTAGCATTTCAGAAAATTATAGCTATGTTAAATGGAGTGATTATCTATCCCTCCCTCACGTGAAGTCCTGCAACACTGAACCCCTGCTGATCAGTGGCCTAAACAGTTTAAGGTTAGCAAATCCACTACTGAGGGCAAAGTCAACTCTTCAGGTGGCGTTCTCCAAACCTTGTTTAAATAACGTGGATAACACCAAGATAAAAAAATCTAGGCTTTGGTTTCCAATGGTTTTTAAACTATGTGGGAGCTATCTATTGAATTATCCCCTGATAATCCACTGATAACTGTGTGGACTGTTTCAGTGTGGTTAATTACACATTCTTACGTGTAATTTGTGAGGATTTTAGTATTTTCTCTGAAAGGATGGACACAATCATCCACTGTATTTAGTTCCTGCTGGTTCACTGGGAAATGCTACCTGTTCCTCTCACAAATAGATCATAAGGTTGTATCTGGACAAGGAAGATATAAACCTTACTAGGGTGGAAACTGAATGTACCTTTGGTGTTTAAATCTAAGGTAGCTGGGACACTGTAACAAACTGGGAAATAGAGCAGGATACTCCAAGTGCTTTCAGAAATATTGTGCTTTCTATAAAAAAAAATGGTAATGCCTACAGTAATGGTAATCTCTTTTTTGTTGTTGTTGGCTTTAGTCAGCTTGCTTTATAAGAAGAATACAAAGACATATTAAAAAAAAAAAAAAAAAAAAAAAAAAAAAATTAAAAAAAAAAAAAAAAAAAAAAAAGATAAAAAACCCAAAACTCTTGCTCTGAGTGCTCACAAGCACCGAAGTTGAGGTCTTACAAGTTAGCAGAGTCACTCAGCCTGTGTTTTCTGTGACTCTGCTCCATAGTCTGCAACTGCCCAAACAAGTCTGGGATGTGTGCCATAAAGACTGAAAAACACCATAATGCTGCCCTTTTCAGAATCAACATCCTGATGTTCTTACTGATAATACAGTTTGCTGTTTCTGATTCCAAACCAAGTAAAAATAGAGCATCCTGTGAGACTGTGTTCCATTGGAAGAGAAAGTGTGCCTGCACATATAGCAAAACACTGCTTCCTCTTCACCTGACAGCAAAGAAGTTCACAACTCACAGCTGAGCCTCTACCTGCAGACTCCCTACTAAAACCAGAGATGAAAACTTACACCTGATGTCATTTCTGCAAACCATTAGCCACCTGAACCTGAAATGGTTACTCAAAACCACATGAAGAGGAAACCATGACCCAGTGAAGTCCAAGGTGCAGGTTTGCTCTGTAACTGCTTACTCAACCCTCTAAGGGCTGGAGTGTGCTGTGAGTCTTTGTGAATGATGAAGAAGGGGTAGGGGAGGAAGGAGAGGAGCATTGCAACCAGAAAGCATTAACTCTACCACTAAATGTTCTGTATCCTGAGAAAAGACCCTCTCTGCTGGTTGTCATTCTAGTTTGTAGGCAGGGGTTCAAAAGGCCATACGACGGAAAACCATTCTATGTGTGGCTCTATGATCACATCACCATCTTGTAAACTGCTGCTTTTGGTCAAGTGAAGGAACCATGTGTTTAGGTTTTAAGAGGACTCAGTGGTGACTGCATTAGTACGGCTTGGTTAGTACCAGGGCTGAATTAGATTCACAGGGAGCACAGGGTGGGCAGGCCTTTTCTGACATAACTAAATGCCAGGCAGAATATTCCCTCACAGCTCAGAGCCTCAGGTCAGCTTTTAAACACAAAACAGCCTTTATGATTCAGTGCTATGTGTCATCGCTCTGCAGCTCTGAGACCAGGGCTGTCATCCCTCCCTCCCTCTGCACATGTAATAATGACATGTACAGAATTACATCACCTCTTTTTTTTTCAGGTTGGAAACTAGAGTGCTCACACAGGGGGTTCCTGATACAATCTGTGTAAGGGAGCAAGCTGGAAAGTTATCTGTAGATATGCTGTTGTGCTCAGTGAGAAATAGTAATGAAAAAGCAGTGCTAGACAGGCTCTTAGAACTTTCCTAGGACCCCTGGTGTGAGCATGCAGTCAAACAGCAGTCCTGGTTTTGCCTTCTCACCTGTAGATCAGTTCAAGAACTCTTTAATTGGTTAACATCTGCATTACACTTGAAAGTACAGTTATTGTCCTGAGTCTTCATAAGTAGAGTCTTCACCTTCTGATATGAATTGAGGCATGGCTTGCCTACCCTCTTGCTACCCATCAACAGTTAGTCCTACAAGGTTATTCTTGTGACACATAAACTTTTGATACTGTAAATTCCCTAGGAATGAGCTCTGTCATTTCCTTGGGAACCTAGCTGGTATCTTGTTGAATCTCTGCCTTTTCAAAAGACAACAATAATCATAGAATCATGGAATGTATTGGGTTGGAAGGGACCTCTAAAGTTCATTTAGTCCAACCCCCTGCAATAAGCAAGGACATCTCCAACTACGTCAACCTGCTCAGAGCCTCATCAAGCATGACCTTGAATGTCTTTAATAATAAAGCAAAATAATAAGAAAGAGAAAAGGGAAATAGAATAAGCAAGATATTAATGAACTGCAAATGGAAGAAGAAGATAAAAATTAATTTGAGCCAAAGCAAGTGTGGATGAATGAAGAAGGTATATTAGTCAAAAAGCTGAGAGGTAGAAAGCAATAGGACATGTGAAAGTACATATGCTTCTCATGGGACGTGTTGAAGAAACTCATGGTAGTGTGGAGCAGTTGGTTCACACCCTTACGAATCTGTGGTGCACATTTGGTGAGCAAACGAAACAGAGACCTCAATCTACCTTCCTCCAGAAGGAATCTTGGTTGCACTCATAAAAAACTTTGCATGTATCAAACATACTTTTTGTGGTATGACCAAGCAACTCACTTCAGAACTGTTCTACTGCTCTGAGCCAAAATGGTTTTGGTTGTTTGAATCTTCCACATAGCCTGCACAGAAATCAGCAAGCAGTGAAGTGGCTGGGAAGAACTGCAGAAGGAAGCCCACAGGGAGCTGCAGTTATGTATGGAGAGGTGGGATGGAAAAGTTAGGGTTTTTACAGAACAGTGAAGCTAAATTTGACACCTAAAAGACGATCTCACAGATGTTGCCACTGTGATGGTGATGTCATTGAAAAGTATATTGTTACCTCAACAGTTCTTTGAAATATTTTCCTTTAAGTGTCATTAAGACTTACAGCATGCATACTTTTAATACATCTTTGTCTCACATGATACCCTTTTTTCAATTTTAATTTTTGCAATGTTATTTTTATTTTAATATAAAAAATCTGAACAGCCTTTCTCTAAAGTATGGTCCCAAGTATGATAAACATGCAGTAGCATCATCTCCTCGAAGAATACCACATCTAATAGTATAATGGTTTTATTAGTACTCTGCACTCAAATGCAATTTGTTTCTTTTGCCACTCTCAGGCAGACAGAACAAAACGAGTCTTTGAGGAAGAAAAACATACTTAAAAGGAAAGTGTATCCATTTGCCTCAGCACAGTACTCTGAAAAGACATAGGGTAAGAAAACAGTAATAAATATATAAACTGAAAATAAGCAAATCAAATCATGAATAATACTACTCAGATGTCTTTCCTGAATGAAACATTTTTGCAAAAATCTGCCACAATTTATTCACCAGGATGAAGACTACATTAGGAGTTTGATATTCCCTATGAATTATTTAGTTAAGACCTGATACTCATATATTCTCTTTCCAGACCTTTTAAAAGCCACAGGCCCTCTATGGCCCCCACGTTCCCCCTGAATTCCTTACTCCAATTCTTTTTCATTCCATTTGGACATCCAAGAAACTATTCTCCTGTACCACAGCTACAGGTGAGCATAAATATTTTTTACCCATGTCTTTGCCCTAATTCTGTCTTTTAGAAATGCTTTAGAAATGGAGAGGCAAGCATTACTTTTCCATTTCTCCTGTCTTAACTTCTTTGCTCTTTTCTAGGTAAAGAGGCAGCTGCAGTCCAAGCAGTGCATTCACAAAATAGGATTCACAAGATAACTGGCCTTCATCTTGGTGTTTGTCTACATATTGAGAAGATAATGGAATGTGAGATGGAATTTAAATTGGCAAACCTAGCTCTGTTATTTGTTTGAAAAATTATTCAGATAAACTGACACAACATGCAGTTCTTTGGGATCACAGACAACAGCTTTCTTGCAAGAAATGCAGAATGTGAACTGTTGGGTGCCTCTTACCTTCATTACAGCTTTTTACCTTTTTCCTTCAATGTTTTTTCTCCAGCTTTCAGATCACAAATGACTTCAGAGTGATCTAGTGTGATCATTAAGGACTGTATTCTGCAAATGTCAGACTTATATAGCTTTATCTGTAAAGCCTCTGCAGGCTCCCACAGCATGACAGCTTTAAAGCTGAAAAGTCCCAGTGCACCATCCCAGTGAAACTCTGGAAGCATCCTCCCTTTTGACAAAATTGAAGCAAAGAGACACTCCTGAAAGTACATTTAATCCAAGAGAATTCTGTTCTAAGGAATAAGATTCACAGGACCACTAAAAGGAGTCCCATTCTGTTTTCTGCTACCTAGTGACACACCTCTGCATTTTCTCAGTCAGACACACAAAGCCTGAACTTCAGTCACTATCAGTTAGACCTAAACTCACCTCTGAGGTGGTATGACAGATGATCCATATTTGCCTCGCATACAACCCAGTAACTAATTAGCCAAAGAAGTATGGCTTATTGGCCAGAGCAGCACGTAGAGATTCAGCCAAGAAATCTTAACTGTGACAAGGTTCCACTTGTAACTTAGTTCTTACAATAAAATGGGTTTTTACACATTAGTGTGTATCTATTTGTAAAAGTAACAGTCAAGCAAAATCATAATGACCTGCCTTGATGTAAATGGATCTTTTTACACCCATTGCATAAAGAAATTGGAGCATTTTCTGACCTGCACATACATTGTAGTGGCAGTTAAGTAACTAATAACAAACCATTTTGCTCTCCAGATAACTTCATCCGGCATTTGTTAGTAAGTGAAATATATGCCATCTCTGCTGGAAATTATTCTGGATATAAACCAAATCAGCAGTTATCTTTCTACTGTGTGATAGTACTGCACCAGCCTCATAGGGTGAACAATCATACAAAAGGATAAGGTCCGTTCTGTCATCAGAATGCAATACTGATTGTAATGATCTTAAGAGCTTTAGAGCAGCAATGATAAAGGGTTTATTTTTGTCTTGAGCAAAGCTCAAGTTCTTGCAAACTCTATTTTTAATAAGAAGATAGTGTGGCTGTGCAGAAGCTCCAGAAAACAGAAACTGAAATTTATTAAGTAACCTTTCAGATAACATACAGCTATTTTGTTCTATAAAGATTCTGGCAGCTGCAACTTTCCCATTAATAGCTTTAAATCTACTTATTTATTTATTTAATTAATTATTTTTAAGAACTGGATGCAAGCCATAGACATTATCTAACTGCCTAAAAATCATTTCTCTATCATTTAAAAAAAAATATTCCTTCTTGGCTTCAGATACAAGAATGTGGAAGGTACGTTAAAGAGCTGCAAGTATCAATACAGATTTAACATTGTGAGTTATATGTTTACCAGTTTACTGGTACCACTGCAGTATGGTCAGTCTAACCTATAATTAAAGAAAACTGTAGATACAAACATCTGAGAAACATGAAAGTATACATTATATGTATAAGAGTGTACATGTGTTTGTGGCTGTAGACGTTCCTTAAAACACTAGTACCTGCATGACATTGAATCTCAATAGCATTACACAGATTTGTGTGTGTGTTGTCCCCAGGGAAAATTAAGACATCTGCAGTGGATAACGGAACTGGAAAGCTGGTCTACACTTCCAGTGGTCTTAGAGAAATAACTTTTAAGGAATGAACAAGGTCCAGCAGTAATCTTTTTAGGTCACTCAATCAATGGTGAAGCAGATGTGCCTTCATTAAGAAAGGTTCCATCTCTTCTCACATCTTGTATGCTACAAGGAAAAGAAGTAATCTGGCTTATTCTCTAGCAGAAAAAAAAAAAAAAAAAAACAAACAAACCAAAACAAAACAACTGAATAACCTGGTTTCTCTTTTCTTGTGTCTTTTAATCTTCTTTCTATAACACAAGAAACAAACACAGAATGTGTTTGGCATATGCCTGATTTTCAACAGGGAATATACTCATAATGGAAAAACATGAGGAGATGTAGAAAATCAAAGAAAATCTAGAACAAAGTTTAAGACAGGCTGGGTTGTCTCAGCAGTCATGGAAAATATCACACCATTGCTCTAAATGAGAAAAATGGAGTTACCCCATTAACTGCCAGCTCAGTTTGAATGGGCAGCCTCCAGTGTAGTCGTCAGCCTTGTACAGTAGGATTGAGAAAATCTGTTGCAAGACTAGAAGATCTCTGTAGGTAATATCAGACTAAAAGCCTGAGAGATATTGGCTATTCTGTCCATCTTCCAGCTCATCAAAACTGTGGTATCTCCTTGAGAAGAGGTAACTGGAGGTAGTAGGTTTTTCAGGAAAAAAATAAACTTTTTATTTTAAAGATGAGTTGGATCTCTGTTCATGTTTCTAAGTAAAGACATCATTACAGAAGAGAAGTACTTTGCCCAAAACAGGACGAAGACCCAGGTTAAGCTGGTTTAGTGAAGGATACATGTACTCTGGGGTCAATTGAAGAACAGTGTCTTGCATTTGAATTATCATGAATATATATTTGTAAACCAACAAAATGTGTCCACTTTGCTCCACATGTGCCACAAGCTGTGATCATGAGTCTCTCTCACTGTCACTTTTAACAATGGCTGGTTTCAGAATATCATTATTTTGAGTAGTCTTATTCAGGACTACACTGGAACCTGTCGTTACAGTCATGCTAAGGAGATTCTGGCAAACAGATCTTTACTTCATCCTGTTTCCTACACATCTTAGGTTCTAAAATGACAATTTAAAGGCACTGGAATTCTTTTGAAACAAAGAAGACACCATAAAACATGTTGTAGACCTCTGAATCACAAAATTGATAACAAAATTAGGTAACTAATGAGAAAGAAATGGGATGGGTATAACAAACATTTTCCTAGGTGATCTACTAAAATTTATCTCTTTTTTTTTTTAATAATGTCCCTTCCTTTCTTTCCTATGAGCCCTTAAAACATTGAAATGCAAGAATTATTTAATTCTTTACTATTTAATTACTTTAATTAATTTCTTATCAAATTGATTGTACTTGCTTAAGAGTTCATCAATAGCCGCCTGTTGTCTGGTAATGACTGAATGAGGCACGTCGTCTGTGCCATGTTTCTCTGTGCACTTCCTCATTAATAATAGACACATATCTCTAGCAACAGTTATGACTATCTTCAGCTTCCAGTGTAATTAGCTACTTCAGGGTCAGTTCTGTATAGGGTACTTCAATATACTGACCTCTTCATCTTACATATCCATGTGCAAATTCTAATGTCTCTATTTACTGTAACATTTCATTGAAATTTCCATAGTTCATGTAATTCATAGTTCATAGCTCACTCAGGAATCCACGTCTCACCTTTTACCTCATTCTTCTTGAATGAAATTTTCCTAGAATTTTCTTTTCCTTTGAAGAACTAAATTTATTTGAACTTCAGTCCTTCTAGAAATGTCCTTTTGAAATCCTACTATAGTGTACAAAATTAGCAACTGTTTAATGGAACAAGTAATAGAACTGGTCACCAGATAAGAGTCTTGCTAATCTGCCAGTGACTGTTTTATGTATTGGCACAACTTCAGCATGACAGAATGTCATCACATAGTACTTTCATAACTGGTCCTTTGAGTAAGAGATGAATCTTAATATGAGAGCTGACTGAAGCAAATAAGAAGCTGATTCAGACTACGTATCTCACAACCAAGTCTCTAGACACTAAATTTCTCCAGACATCAAAAAAGATCCACTTTTCTACCCGTTCATTTTTTTCCTCTTTCTCAGACTTGATCTAAAATGAAGTTAACTAATACTAGTTACTTATGTACTAATCCCAGATAAAATTCACAGATAAATGTCTGACGTAAGGAAGATACCTAATTCTGAAAGCAGTAAGGACACATATATACATAATGTACTGGCCTTCATATTTTTCAAAATATTTTTGATTCAGAAAATCAAAAGATTAGCCAATCGCCTACTGAGAAACCAGTTTCAGTAAAGCCAGTTTTTATGTTCCTAATTCTTTCTATGTGTTGGATAGAGAACCTCTAAATCTGACTTGAGGATGTGGATTCCACTGTGTAGCAGGAAGCCTAAAAGTTAGGTTTTCTGCAACAGTCAGCATTGTGATACTTAAGTCTCTTTATGGATCTAGACTCCTGAAAACCTATGATTAAATTGGTAGGTGGAAAAATAGATGCTGACTCTACCAGAAACTGAGAATAACTGTTGAATTTCAACAGCTACATGACTCTGAAAGGCCTGAACCAGTAGCTATAAGCAGGTCAAATGTGAACCCTCAAGCTCTCCAGATCCATTAACTTTCAGATAATTTTCTAACACGTACACTAAAAAACAAAACTGTGTTTCTACTACCTTCACCTCTTATTTGTCTCTACTAAGAAAAAAAAAAAAAAGCAGACGAGATAGTTGCTGAATATACTGTTATTTGATGGGCCGAGTAGACCCAACACAGTAAAAGCATTAACTTGCTTTGTCTTTGCATGAAATTAAAATAAAATAAAATATTTAAACTGGAGTAGATATTGAATATACACAATGTTTGTAAGACACACTGAATTTAATTTACAGAATGGACCTCAGTTTTGCTTATTTTATTAAACTGATTTCATATACCATTAAAAAGATTAAATTCCTCCACTGATTATGTGTTATTCTGAGAGTTACTTTTGTTTTAAAAAAAGAAACAACAGAAAAACAGAATGAAAGATTCAATAAATGCACTTTCTATTTTCTCTCTACTGTGGTCACTGTAGGTCAGGTGTATCTGCAAGTCTTGAGTAGGCAGGTTTGCATAATAGGTGCAGCTCTGGGCCCTGGTCTGGGACACCACCTGGATGAGTTTGGCAGGTGTCTTTCTCTTTGTGGTTCTCTCGTTTGGTCAGGGGTGGATGAGCTGTCTCAATGTGTTAGTGCCATATGCTGCAAGAAACAATTGATTTCAGTCTTAGGTCAGAAGCCAAGAGAGAAAGGGAATGAAAGAGAGGTAAAAAACAGGGAGTAGAAAAGAGGAACATAGAGGAATAAAGACAGGGAAACAACCTCAGAAATGTTAAAATGAAGTCCTTCCTACTGCAACAGGCATGGCATGAGGTTTTTCAAAGCTCTTTGGGACTGAGCCATATCTGGAATGCCTCGAGTTCAAATATACCATCTAAATGCAGAAGATGCAGAAGCCCTTCAGACTTTTGTAAGATTACTTCTCTGGACATCCTGGCATTGACCATCAAAGTCTAATTTTAAAAGATATGAGAGGGACCTATGAGATATGATGACTCAAAAAAAATAAAATTTCCATCAATATTTATAATCTGTTCACTTTTTCACCACTTAGAAATCCTAGTGTTTATACTTTTTAATGTTCTCAAAGTATTAGGGTCATCTTAACTACTTAGTATATTCAGATTGGTATTTTTTCAATCACATCTTTTCTTTTTCCCCTGGCTTTGAATTTATAGAAATTACTGTGATTTTTTTTTTCCTCTCAAAATCTTCCATTTGCTTACGAATAAAGACACTAGTCAAAAAGATTACATTCATTCTGTTTCAGTATAAATAATTGATTTTGCATTTTTCCATTAAAAAAAAAAAAAAAATTGAAACTTTCTATGTAAGACTACTACAATCCACTTATCTTTCCTACCAAAAATCTTAGAGATAAGAGTACAGTGAACAGTTTAGCAGTCAGAACTCATGGTCATAGTCAGTTTCTAAGCAGCCTTAACACATGTTGCCTGACATACGGTCCCCCAGGAAGAACAAAGTCTGCTGCAAGACAGGGGCTGTAGTTATACACAGAGAAAAAAGTAAACAAGTTGTAGCACGTAGGCTACCACGTTTCCACGTTCACTTTGGCTACCATTAACTTCCACAGCTTGTTAACGAGGGAGAGCCTACAGTTCCTCTCTTTGTGAAAGTAATAAAACATGTTAGGAAAAAAAAAAAAAACAAAACAGTAGAGCACTATTATATAGTTTACAAATATTGCTCATCATACTTGTCTAAAAGTGAGCAGTCACCTAAGTGTGCTTTGTTCTGTGCAAGAGAAATAGGAGACTGACCATTCCCAGCCATCTTTGAACACCATTCCCCAACAGACAGTAAGTAATCAGACCAAAATAACATTATGATTGGTGTTGTCAAATGCTCCTTAAAGAATCAAATAGTTCATTAGAAAGGAAGAACTTCCATCAGTTATAACTGGGAGACTTTTATATGCTTTACCTTTGCCTCTTTCAGCAATTAGCTTTGTCTTTCTAAGAAATTTCCATTGTGCTTACACTCAAGAAGTTTTTTTTTTTTTTTACTTCTATATTTTTTGGGTCAGATGATTTCCTCAGCGGGAGACAGTCACAATATTCCCTATATAGATAGATGTACATGTTACACATATACACGTATAATCTTCTGAATATAACTACCCATTTCCCCTTGTTTACCAGCTTACTATTTTGCTGAAAGCAAGAGAAGGACAAATAGTGTACCTGTATGTGGCAGAAAATTTTCACTTATCCAAATGAAAAACCCCAGATGGGGCTTATTTTCCAAAAGACACTATGCTTTTACCATTAAGTATTGAATATATGATCTCGTGTGGACCAACACAATCCCAAAACACTCACACATACATGGCTATACTCAACAACTCTAGAGATGGGAGTTTTGCTTGGAAATGGTAATAATTTGCTCTTTGACAAAGTCATGCAGGTAAAGACGTCAACACATGAGTTCTTTATTCACAACATATGGTACTTTTTATTCAGAACAGCCAGTTATATTAGAGTGGTCCTTAGCACATTTCCTTTCTGCATCTTGAACATAAGAAAAATTGAAAACGGTAGACTTCACTTTCTCAGCAGTGCTAAAATAGTCATAATCAGATTTCAGTTCCACTAGCAGTTTTTTAGGTAAGCTTTAGGTTGCCAGTGTGTGGTAAGTGTTAGTCTACTAATGATTTTCCTAAGGGCTTTGTTTTCTAGTTGATTCTAATTCCTGTCCCATGTTGTCCTGTTTTCAGCTCGGATAGAGTTATTTTCTTCCTAGTAGCTAGTATGGTAGCGTGTTTTGGATTTTCTGTGACAAGAATGTTACCAACACATTCATGTGATAGTTGTTGCTAAGTAGCACTTATCCTAAATTGAGGATTTTTCAGTTTCCCATGCTCTGCCAGCAAACAAGTGCACAAGAAGCTGGGAGGTAGGTGACCTGAACTAGCCAAAGAAATAGTCCGTACCATGCACTGTCATGCTGTCCCGTTTCGGCAGGGCCCGGGCTGCTGCTCCCCGCCCCAGCGGGAGCTGCAGGCGG
>NW_008617154.1:0-3561 GCF_000691845.1 Merops nubicus | reverse complement strand
TTATTATAAAATAATAAATAATATTACCTTTTGTTTATTTTATGAGTTCCAGAGTTTTCTTCTTTCAGAATCCCTTCTTTGCTGTGACATCCAAAATAAATAAGTTGTTTAAAATTATTAGCTTGTAACAGGAATATCAGTAATAGTCACACAGTTAAGCAAAAAGCTGCACTAAGCTAGACCAATAATTAATTTCCATACTCATAGACTCTTATGATTTTGGGAATGGGGCACCGCATGGAAAATAAGAAAACATCAGTTCTGGATGGGGCAGGATATCTTACCTGAGCTGCAATTTTCATTTAAATTAGGTATATATTGCTAAATAGGATCACCATTTCTTATTATAACTACCCTTCATTATTTACAGGCAACCTTGGTGTACATAACTACTTGGGAAGGTTGTAGAGGACTATTTTCCTTACATGTAATTTATTGTACACCAAGGACTACACAAAGTTTTCACGTGGGAATCAAACTCCAGATTAATCTATCCAGATTACAAATGTATCCAGATAATCAAAATTTACTGAGGGAAAAATGAAAGGGTACTTTCAACACCAGAAGACTTGTAAAAATAGTGGACATGAAAAGTAAACATCATAGTTAATCATAGAAAATGGAACAGATCTTGTATTAGAATAAACTACAAATTTGATGTGAAATGTAAATTCCCTCTTGACTCAAAATAGGGTGACCAGTCTATCCCTGAGATTAGGAACAGGATAGTGTAGGTGTTGAATTTCTACTGATGAGGGATAGTACAGAAAATATTACTTGCAGCCTTCTAGTTACATGTAAAATCTCATTGACAATTTAGATTACAACTTTTGTTTGCTTATACTGTGTCTAAATCAATGATACTATGATTAAAGTACTTCAGAATATATAGGAATAATTAATTTCCGTAAAATCTTGTGATTTTAGAATTTGTTCTGAAGCATGCTAAATGTGAGAAAATGCAAAAACTTTAAAAAAATATTAAAAAGTAAAGAAAAACTAAAAGCTCTAACACTTCAGCTATTAAAAAAAAAGCTATAACATCAAAACTTGGCAAAATATATTACTGAAATTCTAATAGCTATAACTGTTCATAGTAAAAAGATAGAACTCTGAAAAATAAACTCTGTTAGCCCATTTCTATCAAAGCTAGAATTATTTGAAAGATGTGAAAAAAACCTAAGGAACAAAAAAATAATTAGGATATACTCACCGCTGTGACCTGTAGATTAGTTAACTAGACTACATAGTTCCAGAAAAACAATGCTTTTCTTTTTCAGTGAGTAAAGTCTCTAATGTAACTCTGGATCAATGTTTGTCCTTGTAAACAGTTGATAACAGACAACATATATGTTTGTTTTCATATAAAGCAAAAGGAATTAATTTTGTTGATGAAAAAGTAAATATTGATATAATTTTCAAAATAAGAGTGGTAATATAATTAATAATGGCATTATTTCTGCAGAACAAGAACTTGCTAGACAGAATTATTAGAGTGTGGTAAAAACTGTGATTCTGAGACTTTGCTAAAGACACCAAAGTGTAACATTCTTGCTGGGAAGCATATATATGTGCTGTTGAAAAACCATCCTTAACAGATTGAATGTGGTAATTGCATTATGCATCAAATGGCTGTGCACATTTTCCCACTGTTCATATTCTGCCTAAACAGGGTTGGTACAGCAGTGGTTTGAACCTTTTACCCACTTGGAGATTTTATACCATGGTCCATTATTGGCCATTGTACTGGTTGTCCAGAATAACCAATGGTTGACTATTGCTTTCATTGTTTAGTGACTTAAAAGTCACTCTGAGTGACAGCATATGCTGAAAGATGGGGAACACTACAACAGCAAAACTCAACACCACCATAAGGCAGGTAAGAGTAGCTTTCTGCTGACAGGATACAGAGAGACAAAAGGTTAGAAGCTTTTTTCCTTAATTAATGTTAAAAGAGATTGTTCTACAATAGTTTCTTTAATTGAAACAGATACATCTCATCTTAAATTAAAATACTTTCCTTGAATTGTCTATTTGTGTGCTGTTCAGAATGCCAAGGCAAATGATACAAAATGGGTACATATTATTAGTATATTAACTTCACTGCTCTTTCAGACAGTTTTAACATTGCATAGCTTGAAACATTATTAAAAATAAAGGGAGGGGTGTATTTTAATGAGAGTTGTCATTGTATCAAAACGATGAAGACAGTCATTAATGCCAATATTTGTGTTGTTACTGTTCTTTTGCAGATGGATTTAAAAGTTTTATTTAAAAATATTAGAATTCTGCTTAAATCTTGCAATAACAAAGAAAGTGACTAGGCTTAGTCTAAAAATCTTATTAACCTGTAATGACATGTGTCATCTGTTAAATTATGTTATGTTGTATCATCTGTAATCAGCTACAGTAGATTTTTTTTTTCTCTTTCACTACCTTCCTACATAAAATACTCAACACAAGAATAGCTGAAGTCAGTCATTATGTGCTATGTGCTGGTTTTGGCTGGGATAAAGTTAATTTTCTTCGTAGTAGCTAGTATGGGACTGTGCTTTGGATTTGTCCTGAAAACACTGATGATAAACCAGTTACTGCTGAGCAGTGCTTACACAGCACGAAGGCCTTTTCTTTCTCACCCCTCCTCACCAGTGAGTAGGCCGGGGGTGCACAAGAAGCTGGGAGAAGAATTGACACAGCCTGGACAGATGACCCCAACTGGCCAAAAGGACATTCCATACCATATGACATCACACTTAGCATGTAAAGCTGGGGGAAGAAGAAAGAAGAGGGGCTGTGCAGGTAACTTTTCCCAAGTAACCATTACACATGATGGAGCCCTGCTTTCCTGGAGATGGCTGAATATCATCTTTATCTCAGCTCTTGAGTATCTGTGTGGAGCTTAGTTGACAGCTGGGGTAAAACAACCATATAAAATGCAATAATAATGACTATAAATTTAAAGATTTAACTTTTCTAGTGAAACCTTGTTACTAAATAATTGGTGTTCTAAATTTGTCACAACATTATTTCTATTATGGTACTGGGAGGGGAGGCTTTTTGTCATTTCAGTTGAAATAGTCAGTAGCATTAAAATACTACTTTTTTTTTTTTTTTTTTTTTTGGGGGGGGGGGTTTTGTTTTGTTTTGTTCTTTTTTTTCTACTGAAGTAAGAATTTTTTTCCAGTTTTATGTTAGTAATTTTAATATTGGTGACTAGTCTAGGTCCTATTATGGATCTAGATCCCATTGCATTAAATTCTATATGAAAGCAAAAGAAAAAGAACGTCCATATCTCAGCCAGCTTACAATTTAACAATACAGTTAATCTCATTTACTTTTAGCTGTCTAAAGCTAGATTTCTAGGTCAAGCTTTGCTCTGTGTGCCAAACTATGTTCCTTCTATGAACTCTGGAGTATGATTCAACACTACTATATAAGTTATTTATCTCTCTGCTACAGCTAGAAAGGAGTAGACGTGACTTGCTTAGAGTAGGTGTCTACATAATTTCTAGACAGATAATGTTAGATAACAATTTACCTAGTGTTGTGGTTTGAGGCTTG